>NC_137881.1:11891855-12056855 GCF_963924005.1 Protomyctophum bolini
CTAGCTATAGGCCTTGTTGAGGAGCTTATATATCCTTCTACAGCTAAGCCAAAAGAGCCGTTTAGAAACCCGGAAGAGACTCCTGCTCTGAGCGGCATCTTGCCTCCCCTTGTCGCGTTTATCTGGGTGTACCCAGAGTGTAGAGTAGGAGAGTAGCGACACACTTTGATCTCGCCGCAAAGCGGGTGCCTGTGGGCTATATACACTATTATACAGTAGTTCCAAACATTGCTCCTATGGCTGGAACTATCCCATTGAGATAGAATGAGCACTTCCGCATTCCATTGTTACAATGGGAGTCAACGCTATAGTGTCGACACTCATACCGTTATGGCCAGAAACCGCTGAGTCAGGAAGTATAAGTATATGTCTCGTGATTGTCATTTAAACTTGGACACACGGGCGCCGCCCACGTGATCCAAACGACTGACATAGAAACATAGCTTTGTCGTGATCAGCAGTCAAACTGTGGGGACAGACTGTCTGTCTCTGTCTCTCTGTGTGTGTCTCTCTCTCTGTCTCTCTCTCTGTCTCTCTTATAACAGACTGTCCCTCTTAAATCCAGCCTGTACCACTTTTGTACCCCGGCGACATGTGGAGTGGAATGCATTATGTCTCGACGTCTCACCTAGTCATTACCACTGAGGCTTCGCTCGCTCCACGGTTTCACTTTTCACAGAGTGGATGAGAAGAAGGAAAAAATCCTTCCAAATTACAGCCTGTCAGAGCTAAAGAAAACGTCTGCTCGGAAAGAAGACGGGGGGAGGGGGGGGGGCATCAGCGAGGCCTCTTAATGGAGTTGAGTTGATAAATGCTGTAATTCATCTTCTATTTCCCTGGCAAGGCGCCGGCGAGACGAATCTGCTGCTCTGACATCGTGGGGGGGCGGGGGGATATTTGTATAAACACATCAATATCAACATTAACACTAATTGCTGATTAGTTTCAGATCCGTCCAGCCCCTGTTACCAATTCATCCTCTCTCCCGCCTTCTGCCTCTTTCTCAGAATTCGTCGCTCCGTTCTCCCCCGGCCTCTCGCTGAGGCGGAGCCCGACCATCAACAGCGGTGACGTAATTCATATTTATTTCATACCATGTAAAGGCATATTTTTCTGGAGATCAGTTCTGCTTTTGAACCACAGGTTCACGAGGTCAGACCGTTCAAATGGCCACGCTACACATGCCCACTCTATAAAGTCTATCCCTCCATCATTTGAAGCTGCGGATGGATGTCTGCCTGTTCCACATTTGGAACTGTGGGTGGCAACCAGTAGTGACTCACATGTTTTACTTAAGTAAAAGTATGAAGTATCAATACCACCATATACAGTACTGTAGTAATACTCTGTTGTAAGTAAAAGGCCAGAATTCGAAAAGTACAATATTTGGATCCGAGATGTGAATATTGGAAAATATTCAAATATTGGAAATACTTGCATAGGCTCAATTTATGTAACTTCGATAGCATTTTATGTAGACATAGTACGCTATAGAGTATACACGTAGTTTCTTTATATAGATATTCCATGCACTGTTAGGTTCTTAGCTTAACTATTTTTTATGCATTTCATTTATGTTTTTGTGTTCCTGCAGGCTTACTGTATGTCGCTCTGGATTAAGAGTATCTGCTAAATGCCAAAATTGCAAAATTGTAAACAATGCATAAAACAGACTCACAATGAATGCGATATCCACCATTGTTAAGCACAGACGCCTGGACTCATTCGAATGGGGGGGAAAAACCCCTCTCCTGCTGATCGTTTTTCGTGCCTCTCGACAAACACATTGGCGTTATTGAGTAAGTTGCCCTGGAGCCACTAAACGTTACGGCGCACGTTATTAAAAGCAATATCACTTGATTGCAGGGGCAGGCTCGGAAAACCACATGGCGCCCCGGGACGTCGTCATAAAGCTCTAATTCACTCCTTCCCAATGAAATGTCCATGAGGGCAGGTTGGTAAACTGCGCTGAGTGATAGTGGCATCTGCGCAGTAAAAGCCAACAGGGCTGAAAATGTCCGCACTGAGAATATTGCCTTTTACTACGGAGTCTGGAGCCACTCGACTCTAAAGGGACCAGGCATATCGACAAACAGACAAATCAAAGGGGTGAACTACAAAAGCAGACATAAACCTAATTTAGTATGTCTGTACGTGTGCGTGCACTGCACATACACACACACACAGGCACATACACCCCCCCCTCTCTCTCTCTCGGCTGTCAGCACTGGGGTGTGTGACAGAGCAAAACGTAAAACAACTCTACTGTATTCACTTTTGTCGAGGGAAAGACTAAAATCACCAGCGCTGTGCATTCTAGAGTCAGCCCGGTTAGAAGACATGGTTTTCATCTCGTGATGGAACAACGGTTATACTATTGCAGCCTTGCAGCATCACTAATGGGACATGTCCTTCAACTTCCAACTTAAAAGCATTAATATGTGCACTTTCAGCATTCGTAGACATATAAATAATATGAATAATTACCTCAAATAAGCACTTTACCATGAGTACATAGAGTGAGGTTAAACAAGAATGACAATGCCACTGCAGAGAATATTCATCATAAAGCACCCCATGAAGCATAAGGTATTAACCAACCATGCACTTCCGCCCTAGTCTGTACTTTGGCTGTTATCCAACTGCTATTTTCAAAGGATTTATAATAATTATATACCGTATATTGTGAAATGGACAATTCTGCATAATGACGGACTACTTTTACCCGTAACAGATTGTGTCTACATGTCCGTACTGTAGATACGTTAACTTAAAGCTGCTATATGCAATAATGTGTCAAATTTAATTAAAAATCCCAGCACCCCCCAAGTAAACAATGTGGGTAAGCTTTTATATTCTCCCACCACTGCATGTGCACGCACACACGCACAGACTAAAGGTCCTTAATGCGCCAACGCAATGCGTATATTTACGTGGGCGCGGTCCCGTGAAAGTGTTGCATGCATGCTCGTTTTGTGCACACGCCCACGACTGACTAGACCTGCATTTTTGTTTTTACGCTTGCGTTGTCGCGCCCCCCTCATGAGCAGACCTGGAGCAGACCTGTCGTTGATCCAGGTGACAACGTCTGCGTTAATCTATGCCCGTCTGAAAGTATACGTTAACAGGGTATCTGTGCACAGTGAGTGTTGTTGCTGCAGTGTCCAAACTCCTGCCTGGGGCCTCTCCATGCGGTGAGAGCATGCAGGGCGCGGGGCCTAATGTTCAACGCTGGCTGCAAGGTGAGCAGCAGCCAAAAAGAGGGATAGAATAGAGATGGAGTGAGAGAACAGGGCCAGCTGTGGACACAGACCGTGGCATTGGCCGGTCCGCTTTGGACCTGCCTCTGCCTCTGCATGCCTGGCGGTATACTGTGAACCCCCGTGCTACACCTGTACTCAGTCAGCCGCGAGTGATGATGGATGACGGTTGGCCCTCTTTGCTGCGATCAAAATGGATCAGCACACGAACACACACACACACACACATGCACAAACGCACGCGGGCGCACAATCACACTCGAGCACGTGTTTGTACATAAGCTGCAAACACACATTCACACTTGTATTGACACGTGTGCACAGGTATGAAACAGCCTAGCATGTGCGCGCGTACACACACACACACACACACACACACACACACACACACACACTCCCAGAAAACTCATTATGCTACAACATGCCTGCCAGGCTGGCCCTTTGGCTGAACATCGGCTTCTGTCCGGCGATCCTCATGCAACGCATGGATTCCTTGTTTCGCTCTGATTCCACTGGTGCCACTTTGATCCCATCAGCTCGTCTGACCTCAGACAACAGAAAAGACCCCGTTCACCTCCCGCTATTGTTTACCATCGGCCGGCCTCCGCTCTGCATCTTTAACCACAGCCCGGGCCGTTCCCCTTGGGCCGGAACCTGGTAACATGGGCCTTAATGAGCTATACATTACACTATTGTTGTTATTCTGCACTTGTTAAACAGCCTTCTCCTCGTCCAAATGTGTCCCTATAGATGTGTTCAACCAGTGTTCATTTTCGTGACTAAAACTATGTCGGAAAAATGTTCGTCGACTACCTTTTTTCACCGAGGAAGACTAAATAAAAGCTATAATGCTATAAGCTATAATGACTAAAACTATAAGACTACCGGTAAATGTAATATATAGTAGACAAAATGGTAGGGAGGGACTAGTGGAGAAGAGTTCTAGTAGAACTAAGACGAGGCATTCTATGGTCGGTTGTTGCATGCTCACAATGGCGCTGTTGTGAGCATGCAACCAAGTGCATGGTCCGCCAAAATTACATTTTTGCAGACAAAATAAACTGTAGAATTAGTTGACAACAATGTTATATATTTTTTTACCAAAAGTAGACATTACAGAAAAAAACGAAATCTAAATGTTGCTGTCAAAATTACCACTGGCAGACTGGCCTGTCTGCGTGCTTTGCCATTCATATCTGTTGCGCTTCGCGAGCCCTTGCGCGTGTGTGTGTGTGTGTGTGTGCGTGCGTTGCGGCTGCTGTGCGAGCCGGCATGTGTCGGAATAGTTCTGAGACTAATGAGGCTTTCCCTCCACGCTCAATGGACATCAAAACATACCTGGGCACAGCCAGACAGATGCCACTGACGGATCCACTGAGCTGATTGGAAGACACAGGTAGCTAGGCTTGGCACAGACGCCGGCGATAAGCAGCGTCGGCCAGCCGGCTGCCAGCGTGACGCCAGCAGCCCATCCAGCCGAATCTTTCTCTTGTTCCCCTCTCTCTCTCTCTCTCTCCCCTTGTCCCTCTCTGAAGATGACATGGAGCTTTTTGCTGTGCTCAAAGTCTGTGAAACATGTTATTGTTTTTTTGTAGTAGTACATCTCGGGTTCCCATTTTCCACTTCCATGTGCAGTTGAGGGACGATGAGGCGTGTACAGTACATGTATATATAGCGTGCTATACGTGCTCAAACGTGCGTTCCCGCACGGCAAGAGTGCGTCACGCATCCTCGCCCCGCGTGGCATCGGACGAGGAGATAATGCGCGCGATGGATCCAAATCAACACGATGCATCATGCGGAGCATGCAGGATCCAATTCAACACGAGTGATTAAGAGAAGAGACACATTTTAATTAAAGTCGGACATTTGGGTGCGATAAACAGAGGCGTCGATTCATCATCTCTTCCCTCCGTCAATTAGCAGGCAGACGATGGAGAGAGGCTCCCTCTTCCGTTTCAGTTGGCCCGGCAGCATACCTCCCGCAGATCAGCTAACTGGCAGAAATGATGAGGAATTAATGTGAGGATTTAATTGATTAAGCCGGTCTAAAATCAGCACATTGTGCTTTTGGCCGGTTGACAAAGTCAGGAAGGAGTGGGAGAAAGTTTTCTATATTAGGATAAAGTTTTTTTCTTTTCTTTTTCATGGCTCGCACAGGAGTTCTGTATTCTGCGTAGTATGCATGTCTGTCTCCTCAAAAGTAGATCAATCACATCTCACGCTGCACGTGACAACACACACGTTAATGACTCCAGTATGACTATTAGTACCAGTATAACACGCTATATATACATGTACTGTACACGCCTCATCGTCCCTCAACTGCACATGGAAGTGGAAAATGGGAACCCGAGATGTACTACTACAAAAAAACAATAACATGTTTCACAGACTTTGAGCACAGCAAAAAGCTCCATGTCATCTTCAGAGAGGGACAAGGGGAGAGAGAGAGAGAGAGAGAGAGAGAGAGAGAGAGAGAGAGAGGGGAGTTGCACCACTCAGTTCACACGGGTGTGATTTTTAAATATACATTCCTATATAAATTCCAGGTACTATCAGTGACGGAAATCAGTCCATTAAGTAATAAGAATCGCCAGACCTGCAACTATCCCTGCCAGAGTGAGCATCACTCTTTAAAGTGAGCAAACACACAACAACAACAACAGCACCAGCCCGGTCTGTGTCTTTTTCAGAATTACAAGGACAAATTGTACAACACGCATTCAGACAGTAATCTCCATTTGCAAAAAATGTGAACTTGTGTATACTATTCCATTAGCGCTGCCTCCACTCCTTCGCAACAATAGATATGCTCCCCGGTGACGACTAATGTGCTTGCTGCAAATATGCAAAATATTCATGGGGGGAGAAAAAAAGCGACGCACTGTATTATCAACCTGAAGGCATCAGGACTTCATCATGCAAGACGAGGTAGGTTGTGTGTGCGGGCGTGTGCGTATGGGTGTGTGCCTCAAATATTATTTGTATGCAAGTGCTGACGCTCAGAAGACGCATGTGGGTGGATACTGGATAGATAGAGATAGTGAGCAGTGAGCATAGTGGAGGGTGGAGTGACTGCAGGAGCAGATCGAGGAGAATCGGGGACGGTCAACACAGTGTTACTGCAAAAAAAAATGTTTATGTACGTGTACAAAAACTGCAGGTTCTGCCAGTTGCATGAACCACCATTCTGAAGAAATGTCACCGCACTTTCGCTCCACCTTCAAGAGGAACAATTTTTTTGGGAAATGTAACGTCTTAGATATGCATGCATTAGCTGTCAAAAAGCATACAAAACTAACTTGGTTGCCATCCATTGATGGTGTGGCTGGCCTGTAATATACAGAGCACTACAGCTGCATGCCATGTGAGGTTTCATCTTCATCTGAATCTGGGAATGTGACTTTGACACAAAACATGACAAACAAATTAATTAATTTTGAGCGGGCGCAGCATAGTGAGAGTGTAGCGAGGGAGAGCGCATGCAGTCTCTTCGTTTTCATATGGCCCTATAAGGCCCCTGCATGCACAACCATTAATGCATGCAGGCACGATGAGGCTCACAGCAAGAGGGAGAGACAGGGTAGAGGACGTGTGCTTTATAGAGCCACCATCAACTCCTGAAACGCAGTATCCTGAAAGTGCTGAACTTTCAACACACACACACACACACACACACACACACACACACACACACACACACACACACACACACACACACACACACACACACACACACACACACACACACACACACACACACACACACACACACACACACACACACACACACAAAGTTGGTCTAGAAGACTCTAGATACTTGACTGACAGCTCTGTTGTTGTTGAAGGAGAAGTGAATGTTCATGCTTGAAGTGTTCATTACTGAAGTGTCCACCGACCAAATCCACTCCTACAGCCATTATCAAAGCTTGGCCCACGGAAGCTCTTTTCCTTTCTCCCTCTCTCTGTTCTGCTTTGTGAAAACAGAATGTTTTAATATGCTGCATAAGCCCTGCATTTCATCCGAGACGAGCTGACCAGCATTTGTAACCCTCGTGTAAGTTCACATGCAGGGCTTGGACTGTATACGTGACTATTGGGAAAGTAGCGGTTTGTCAGGCGCAGCCCCCGGGCTATAGGAAATCGAAAAAGAGCCTCTGCAGAGACCGGCTTAATTGCTTGGGGATTTCTACGGCAAAAGACCAACGGCGCGGTGGCAGCTATAGCGTGGGACAACAAGAGTGATCCAGGAAGTTGGTATATACTAAGAAAAGAAAAGAAACAGGAATAAAATTAACAAGGGAAATGAAGCTGACGCATTGTTTTTTCTGCCCGTTTTAGTTATTTCATAACTACATTTTGAGGAGTCTCTTACAAAAGGGCGTGCGTGCGTGCGTGCATACCTCCCTAGCATGTACGTGTGGAAGCTGCTGCCACATACGGTAGCTCACCAGCAACTGACAGGCCTGCTGTCTGCCTCGCCGTGCCCTCCCCTGACCTGTGCATGGCCCCCGGGCTCCGCTTGTCTTCACCTTGAACACTCACATATAAAAGGCTGTTTGTCTATCCGCCGCCGGCACATCGCGCCTGTCGCTGAGGGAGGGGAACGAACAACACTGGGAAGGAAGGAAGCCTCCATCTGTATGCACGGAGGCGCTCCGCCTGTCACACGACGTGGTGCAGGTTGGGGGTGGATCGGGGGTAAGTCAGGAGATTAAGAACTATAGTCTTGGGCAGTGCTTGAAAAGTAACTATGGACATTTATGCCAGTACTGTACTTGAGTACAGTTTTGAATGACTTTAACTTTACGTCCATTTTTTAGTAGGCATGTACTTTATCCCTCTACATCTCGGCGGCACTCGGTTGTCATACATATACATATTTGAAAACTTGAAATTAGTTACTTTGTAGATTTAGATCATGATTACAAAACATGCTAGCCGATCATAGATCGGCTTTTTTTCCGAACATTGCCAAATGTAGAAAACAAATGGGATATTGAATGCTATTGATACTATTAAACTTTTAATCAGGACATTTAACAGTGCATTTCTACATTGCAGTATAGCTACCTTTACTTGACACTTTTTATGCCCCGGAGTATACTCTAAAAAGCCCCACCTTCCATTTCCCCCCAAAACCATGGACAGCGACATAGATTCAGAGATAATAGCATGTTCTGTCGGCCCGTAAACAAGGAAGTGAATGGCTGCGCGCATGCAGCGCAAAACATGTCCAGGAGCTCTGTGCAAGGCGTTGCCCAGCAACGGCCGCTGTGAAAAAAAACCCATATTTTAGCGATCAGGTTTTATATCATTTAGAAGTTAAGGACCTAAAGACGTCTCCAGACGTCTTGGGCCTTCTACGGGTGTAATTGTAAAGGCGTGTGGGCATGGGCAAAACAAGTGTTAAGTGAAAAATACTTCTTCCACCTCTGCTGCTCTGGGTCACTCTGGTGTCAGTAGATCACATTTTGTTCATTTTGCATAGCAGCGCTGGCAGCCTCGCGACGGCGTGATAAACTGGAGAGTCAGTCGTGCTCTCTCAACATTGATTTAAATGCCCCCGTACCCCACGCGTACGCCACCCACACTCAGACACACGCCTTCCTTGATATTAACGGGCTTTAATATACAGTACGTTCTGTTGAAAGATGAATCACTAGCGATCTAATATGCTGGCCACAGCTAAGGTTGGGGCCTTGGGGACGAAACGATATATGGCTAAAACAATGGGAGAGACGAGGAGAAATATTTCAATGCTGCTGTTGTATATTGCACTTTCAGTTGAAAATGTAATAAATGGTGCACGCACACACACATGCGCGCGCGCGCACACACACACACACACACACACACACACACACACACACACACACACACACACACACACACACACACACACACACACACACAGACACACACAGACACAGACAGTAATAAAGTAAAAAATATACCAAATATACCAGTTTGTGCGTGTGCGTACACACACACACACGCACACACACACACACACACACACCAGATTAATTTCACAGTTTAGCTGGGAGTAATTATGATGAATCATCACCATTTGTAAATGTACCCAAAATATGTCAAAATGACGGCAGATATATTATAGGCCTACATTGCATTAGTTTATTGTGACAATTATTTGCACGTGCACCCTTGGCTTTGGTTATATGCCACCGAAAGAAGGAGGGAGCAAGGTTTATTAGCTACCTTAAGTAGCCTATACTTATCTCCACTGTACTATCTATTAAGGCAAAAGATTACAAAACAAAATCACCGCTGCATCATTTAGCTTCAGATATTAGGCATAGGTTTGTGCATAGCATCAGCATCAGTACAGCAGCATTATTGGAGTGTGTTCAAGGTCATACTGTATCTACATTACATAACAGTAGACGGTAACGCTGTGTGTAAATGCAGTGTGTGCTGCTGTCAGTAGATGGGAAATAATAACCAATTCAGTACATACTGTACTGTACCGTCGGTAGACAATACAGTAAACAGTTCATAGAACCAGCCGTGGCAGAATATAGCTATAGTCATAGCAGTACATCTACAGTTAATATACAGAATATAGCTATAGTCATAGCAGTACATCTACAGTTAAAGCAGACGTTTAGCAGGGGTCTTCAACGTGTTTCAGGCCATGGACCCCTAGCTGAGAGGTCCATTTGGTTCCATTTGTACACTCTCAGAGTTAAATTAACAGTGGTTTTACAATATAAAATGGGGGTCCCACCCACCATTAAATCGGGAGTCCGTAGCATAATGCGTGTGAAACTGGGGGTCCATTATTATTAATATGTTTCGGAATCACTGCTAGAGCCGTAAAGATCCTCCCTTATTGGGGTCACTGGCATGCGTTTGCAAGTGGCCTAATAAATGTTGATTTGGGGGTCCTTGACACGAAAAAGTTTGGGAACCACTGGTGTAGGCCATGGGTTCCCAAGCTTTTCAGTCCCTGACCCCAAAAAAATGCTGCTATTGACTCACAACCCCCAACCTAACCCCGGAGGCAATGTTATGCACATAAACGTGCATGTTTGGTGCACATTTGTCCACACATCTAATGTATTAATCCTGTAAGCCGGCTATAGAGGTTTTGTAACAATCATGGTTACAATGTATTTGTACTAATTTGAATATTGTATTTAACTCATTCTGTTGAATTCTATTCAGGTGTGCAGCATATTTTTTTATTGTGCGACCCCACCGTCAGTGTCCGCAACTTTGGGAACCCCTGGTGTAGCCTATAGGCTAAGTACAGTACGTACAGTATGTGTACTTAACTTATGGGTTATGTTCAAACCATGATGTGATTTTTCATGTGAACATTATTTATGTGATCGTCTTTTCTTCTTCTTTCTCCCCGTGTCACCATTTCTATGCACAACTAATTAAGCAGTTTACTGATGGAGAGCTCAACATTTTAATTAGTATAAATGAATCCTCTGGTTGGAACGCTGAGCATTCAGTGCACAAATGTCTGTTTGTATTATTTAGCCTCAAACAGCTACCAGAATGCAGAGTTAAATAAATGATGAATTCTAATTCATGGGATATCATTTTGCAACTTGCCGTCATCCCCAATTAATTTAATTAATTAACAACCACTACCCACCTCTGAGACTACTGTATTATATTATGAAATCCCTGTTTTATGTTTTTTTCTCCTTTTTTTTTGCAGACTGCAGACAGCAACAGATGGTAGTTACTTCGTAATCACATCGCTGTAATGGGGTAACTGGCAAAAATTTGGTATTACGGAAGAATGCCGTTTGATTCTGTGCTGCTGTAGCCAACAGTCAGAGCCCAGTGCCTGTTATTAGGTAATAAACATGCTGGGCAAGACCTATATACACTGTTGATTGGTCTAAACCAGTGGTTCTCAACCAGTGGTCAGGGGACCACCAGTGGTCCTTGAGGGGGTTCCAGGTGGTCCCCAGCTAAATGATGGAGAGTTGGTAACCAATTCGACCCCAATAGAGCGGCTTTAACTCTTGAGAGCATAAAATGGACCCTTAAGGGTCCATTTGGTTTCATGTCATGCTCTCAAGAGATAAATTATTGTTAAGCATCTGCATCAGTTAATTTACAAGAAGTCTACACAATTAGAATTGTTATTTTGATCAACGTTTGCCTGCATGTAATCTCTCCTATGGTACCAACATCAACACAGCATGGAATTGTGGACAAAATGTTATCCAACGACAACACAATATTGACATTTTTGGGTCTGAGAGGCTAAATGTCATCAAACGGTGGTTCTGTGGCTCAAATGCAGAATAAATGATGGGCCTTGAGATGAAAAGGGTTGAAAACCACTGCTCTAAACAGAAGTACTGGAATTTGGTGGAAGCTGGAAGAAAAAAAGACAACTTTCAGTTGAAACTTTGGAAGCCCCGCTTGCGGCTAGACACACTCTGCCTCAGGTCGTGAGTGACCAGGCTTTTCTCTTTGCAGATGAGTACAGGATGGGACAGAGGCTATAGGTAATAATTAAGTGATTGTTAATGTGTATTATCTCTGTACCAAATAATTCAGGTTTAGTTATAAATAGTTGAATAATTTGGTAAACGGTAAACAACTTCATTTTTGTTGGTTGCGACCATATAGGTCGCAGTTTACTATTAAAACCTGCATCTCGCGTTCCGTCACGCCTCGTGACACGCTCCATATATGGCCAATACAGAATTCATTCATTGTGTTTTGTAGTTCCATCCTTATGAACACATCATGCAATGGGAACTACAGACAACATGGCGGTCATCTCAGGACATGGATCTCATTGCATGTGGCCTAATAATGGCCTGCATTATTATGGTAATGGTATCGGCTCATTTTTACATCCCCACGGATGTAAAAAAACCCACACATGCTTATACAGCGATCCACTATTCCTCACTGCATATTTATGCATTCATGGCTACATAAATGCAAGCCAAGGGACACAAACATTGGCAGTCACGAAACAACAATGCATCCATCGTACACTCCGAGTTCACGGCCTCATCACAGATTTTACATAGCGAGCGAGTGCCTATACAGCAAAACGATATATCAAGGATAGGCCAATAGCAATAATAATAAAACGCTGAGGAAAACCTTGGGATGTTTATCCATTCCAATGTACATACCCAACCGGGCCAAATACACACATTTATACAGTATCTCTCTCTCTCTCTCTCTCTCTCTCTCTCTCTCTCTCTCTCTGAGAGCGGAGCACACACACACACACACACACACTCCTGGTTTAGAGACACAGTCCACACACGCACGGCCGTATGATGAAGATGTTTTGGAAGTCGTATAGAAGGTCATCCACTATATTCTCGCCTGTAAACCATGTTACGCCCGTATGGGTTGTTTGTCACTGGGGGCCCCGCTACGAAGCCGTGCGGTCCTTGGTCACAATCTCAGGCATTTATCAAAAGGCTCCTGCAGGAAGGATGGCACCGCGTCCTTGGGAGGGAAGGAAAGGAATAGCAGTGCACGGTTGCACGGCGAAGCCTCTGAGGTCAGCGGTGTGACACATATTGAGAGTGGAACGTTGTGGTTAAAGGGAACTTCCAGCATAGGAGAGTGTATAGCAATAAGGGACCCGGTTGGATTTTTATTGTGAAATTGCAAACATTCTCTGGGAAACCCTAACGAGAACAACAGCAGCAGCAAGCAGCCATACTTTCAGGAACGGTGGTCATTGTCATGTTCAATGTCACACATCCCACACACACACGCATTCACACACAAGAATTATGGCATTCATACATGCACGCACACACGCGAATTATGGCATTTATACATGCACGCACGCAGACACGCGCATGCACAAACACACGTATGTACGCAAACACACTACAAATATTGACCGGAGTAACAGCGTCTCCGCCATATATGACGGCTGCCAATTAGAGCAGAGACACTACAATACTTTGCCAGCCTTTTTGAGCATCCAAAGTTGTTGGAACCCTTCAACAACCAGTCTGTGCACGCAAGCGCGCGCGCGCACGCACGCACACGCACACGCACACACACACACACACACACACACACACACACACACACACACACACACACAGCTTCATATTTTGACAGCTGAGTCGGAATCTGTTCAAAGGAGAAGAGAGGCCTGCGGCAGAGAGGGGAGGGGTAACTTCTGTAAAAGGTGTCAAAAGTAAACAAAACGCACAACAAAAAAACCAATGAAATAAAAAACACTGGGACACACACAAAAAAATCACCACACCTGTCACATTCCTGCTTTGAATCGGGGCCAGGCACGGTGTGACAGTGGCCACAGCGCAATTGAGACACAGCCCTGTCAAGGTGCTGTTGGAACTTTAATAACAACAGTCTCTTTGGTTTGTCTCACTAACATGCGGTGACAGCAATGTTGGCATGTCTCTCTCTACCTCCATTTTACCCCTCTTCTTTTTAACCCATTCTGACCGGGCACCCATTTTGGTGTTAGCATCATGTTATGCTTTACCTATTGAAAAATAGCAGATCTACAAGCTCAGAGCTTGTAGGTCTGCTATTTTTGAAAAATTCGAAGAACGACTGACATTTTTAGAATCTGATCTCAGGTCAGAATGGGTTCATCAGACCAGTGTGTGTCCAGTGGAAACCTCGTATGAATCTGATCTCAGGTCAGAATGGGTTAAGCTGCACTGTAACTCTTCTCTCCTATACCCGGGATTTGAACCCGGTGCTTTTGAGGGCCGCTATACAGTAGCTTCTCCGACGTCTGCATGGCTTTTCGGAAAATTACGTCATATGGCAGCCAAGTCTATGCTTGTTCAGAGGTATACGATGTGGTACTCAACCACCCGGCCTGGGCCGTGTCTCAGTGGTCCAGGCACCTTGTCTGGTAATCCAGTCTGGCGGTGTGCCGCGGTTCGACTCCCGATCCCGACGGCCTTTAGTGCATGTCACTCCCCCATTTCCTGTCAGCCTGTACTGTATACCTATCCCTCTATAAAAACATAAAATAAATAGGCGAAAGCCACAAAACAAATACAAAAATAAAAACGCAACCACCCCAATTGTATAATGGTGGGTTCACACAGGCAGATATAAAAGATGCAGTCTACCATTCATTGTCAAGATGACGTTGCAAAGACACTCTGATGTACTGTAGCTGCTCCAAATCAACTCACGTGTCTTTGTGTCTATATTGTATTAAAATATTCAGAGTTACATTTTATTTGTGAACATAGACTACATTTGCATAATGGCACTATGAGACACTTTAGACTTAAGAGTATTCTGCATATCTGCCTCAGACTACATAAAAAATACTTTAAAGTCACTATGCCGTTTATTTGATCTAAAATTACCAGATTGCTCCAATTTAAGCCATTGAAATTTGCACATTGATATCAATACGGTTGTTAAAAGAAGTTCCTTTCAAGTACTACATTTAATGTAATAATTATGGTAATTTGAACTTCAAGAGCTTGTAACAATGCAGTGATGTTTAGTTAACATAGACATGATTAGGCTAATGTACATAATCATTCGGGTCTCATTATATGCATGTTCAAATGTCTATAAATAGCTCGATAATATTGTTGTTATCTTTGACATGCTTATTTAAGGTTTGATTTCTTACTGCCTGCTCTCCACCCTGATGGATTAGAGCTTATGAAAAATGATTTCACCCACATATTTGCATCTGTAAAACTCTGATGTGACAAAGTTTATACTGACTAAATAAATTACTTTAGGTGCATTCGCATCATCCACGGCGGACACGGCAGCCCGGTTTCAACTCAAAGATACAGGGGGGCAATATGGGGGCATCAGCAGCCACGACCGCTGCAGCTGACAGAAGATATGGACAAAGCATTTAAACAAAGACTAAAGTCCATAAAGGACAATGACATGTACTAACACTGGCATGCATGGTTCTTAAAAGTGTGCTGATAGTAATACCTCAGTCCACTCTTTCTATTCCCTGGCCCTATAGGTGCTCGTCTGCCCCCTTCTGTCATCGGCCTGTATTTAGATATAGTACCACTTTCTCCCCACCACCCCTCCAGACTGTCGTTCTCCATAACGCTCCCACCCTATATCCCCTCTATCACTCTCTCCCCCAACTCCGTCTGTAGGCCTACATGTCTCCACCTTTTCTCCTTCCCCTTTCGTCTCAATTCATTGTGAACGAGGGACCACCACCACCCTGACTTAGCATCAACCTGGGGACCACTGCTGTGTTGCGTGGGGATATGGGCTAACTATAGTGCTTGTGTAACACTTGTGCATCGAACTTGCCACTGTATCTCAACCCTGGTCCAGGGACTACTAATAATTTCCTAGTAATAATAATAATGACTCAAACAGACAAGCGGGTGCACTTCCCCCTCTTGAGATTCTAACCCCCTTTTTCGGTTGAATTTCTTGACCACCAACTTGTCAGTACATGATTACATGGACGGTCATCATAGGTCACCAGGTCATTCAGTTCACTGTCAACTAATGGAAAGAAAACATAAAAAAAATCAACAATCCTAGTACATGCAATACTTCCACGGAGCACCTGTTGAAAACCCCTGCCCTATAATACACACTCTTGAAGCACCATGTAAGGCAGGAGTTTGCGTGCGACCCGTGCGTGCGTGCCTCAAATGCACGTGCCAACTGCCATGTGGTGTGTGTGTGTGTGTGTGTTGGTTCACCAATATGTGACACACCATACCACACCACCATACATATGCATCTGCAACTCTGCACCCGTGTGCACACAAATGGACATGCATGGGCATGTCCCGTGTGAGACACCCACCCACGCGCCCTGTGGCGGATAGCAGAGCGGTGCCCTTATAGCGCCATTGATCCGATGCTGATGATTATAGGTTCACACCTCGGAGTCATGCTACTTTACCTTCTCGCTATATATCCAAGAGGCGAATGAATAAACATGCAGCAGCCGGTTGGAATGACTTTGAATCAATCGCATGCCGAGAGGGCTCTTGCACCAACAAAATATGCATACCAGCTACAATAATTATGCAAAGTGACGAGGCTTGCATGGTAACCATCTGCACGTTTCTATCGCAATCATCATCATCTGTACAATAACACTATGAGTATACGTCCACATAATATGTCACCTAGCCATATGCCTGTAAGGTCATCGAGGCTATACGGCGAGACTTGCTATACGGGCTAAGATGGAGAGCTTTCAGTCTGCATGTCCTTTGCTGCCACAGAATGTCAGCCTGTGACGTGTGCTTCTAACAAAGCAAGCTCTACGAGCTCAAGTACAAATGAGCTCAAGTACACAAAGCATCAATCAGGCTTAAACGATGCCCTGTCCAAAAGTAAGCTGTTGATAGGTGCGTCACAAAGTTGCCGGGTCAAGACATAAACTGCACATCTTAGCAGTAACTTTCGGCCCGTTTTGGCTGATTAACTGGCGCCCCCCCCCTCTTCTCGATCGATGGGATATGGAATAAGTTTAAGCCACACAAAGATGCAGAAGATTGAGTATTGAATATTCGCCTTCACTCACACAGCGTCTCTGGCTTTGCACCCTCCTATACTGCTGTTGTATGCAGGTACACACGCACGCACACACAATTATAGATACCTGTGCACAAGGCACGGATGCATACGCACAGAGATCACACACACACACACACACACCTGACTTCAGAGATATGAAGGAATCATTCATGGACAATGGGTCAAAAGCCTTCGGGCTATACGTAAGTCCAAATCCAGAGGGACAAAACAACTCCTGCCAAAAAAAAGAAAGTCCTTTTGGAAACACCAGTGAGGAAATCTACTTTTTATGAGCACCACGCATTGAACAAATGAAAAAAATCCACAAGGTAGAGACATAACATTTTCACTGGCTAGACATTATTCATTATCTCTATGTTGCGCTTATAACAGGTAGAGAAGTTCATGTAAGGACACAGTTTGCAGACAGGGTTTCAGAGAGAAAATCATCCACTGAGCAATAGTCGGCTATCAGACGACAGTCTAAAAATTGATTATAAATGGTCTAAAAACAGGTTTTTAAAGCAGAAATAACATGCACGTTAACATGCAAACTGTTTTTAATATTTTATATCATATTGTCTATGTCCCTCAAAGTTATTTCTAATGGTTTGAGCCTCGATCACCACTCTGATAGAACCAGTCCTTTGAAATCAGTTTTAGCTGCAATGCCACAATGTCCTCAGGTGGATGGGGCACTGATATGCAAATTATTTAATATTTGAGTCATTATAATACTGATGCTAGATAAAACCAGGCTTGTTTCCATTCCATGCCAGCTTGGTAAATCAACAATGGTGGACATTGTAAACAAAGTGGAAATGCAAATTTGGAACTGAAGACTGAAGAAGGAGGAATTATACAAAGTAGGGTGACATTGATGACATCACGATGAGGAGAAAATCAGTTGAGCTGTTCCTGAGACACATTATGGGAGCCCCAAAAACACAAAAGAAATTCAAAAAGTTGAATTTTATGCTATAGATTCAAAGTCTAATCTAAGCCATGGTCAAAAAAAGTTTTGACGATTTATAACCCATTTCTAGACGTCCATTTAGACGTATTATAGACATCTATAATAGCCTGGAAAAATGTGCAGTGGGTCAAAAAAATCTCCGAAAAAATCTGTTTGTGTTGCGTGCATACTGAGTGTGATTATAACAAGGCAAAGCGTCATAATGATTCTGTTTGTGTTGCGTGCATACTGAGTGTGATTATAACAAGGCAAAGCGTCATAATGATTTTGTTATTTTGTTCCTCCCAAAACAAGGTGGTTTTCTGAGTAGATGCATTACCAAAATAAAAGTCCTTGAAAGTAACTTGCAGCGCAAGTTACTATTGTTTATGCGTGTGGCTCGTGGTGTGCCAATAAACCGCCTACTTTTATATTACCGGTAAATTAAATAAAAATGTCTACAGTAGTATCTTCTTCATCACACATTTAATTTAAATGAGGCACACCGCAGTGGGGTTTAAATTACCCAAGATCATAAAGTCTGCATTCACTCTGCATAATGTCTGCGTATATTTATATTTGTTTACCTCAGGGTTGTTGGAGAATAAGTAAGAACACGCTTCAAGCTTAGACAAGCAGACATACAGTACATGTTTGCAGCTATGCGTTGGCAGTAATCTACAGTAGGCTATACTGCAAACATGCATGGCCTAGATTTAAGGAAAATAAAAAAAATATCCCCACATAGGGAAGTCATAGCAGCCAGAGTGCAGGAGTGCGGGAGCAGTTTATCTGTGTCACACACACATGCACACACACACACACACACACACACACACACACACACACACACACACGCTCAACCAAACGCAAGGCATACTATCCAAATATAGTTCAGTCCATGAGTACAACTCATGAATGGAATATATTTATTGAATATAAAATGAGCAATATATCTACTATGAGATAAATCATTTTAGAATGTATTGGTGTGGTGTGTCGCACTGACACACCAGACCAACACATTCTAAAATACTCAGATGATACAGTTTTGATCAGTGCCTTGCATGATGTGAGCATGCAGGCCGCCGAGCGTAACCCACTGGCTGTGGGATTAATCCACTGAGTCATTTCACTGGCTTCTCCAACTATTCTGCAACACTATAGTAAATCCAGGTGTTTACCAATTAAGACCTGAGGCCGGTTCTATAAATGTCTTCTAAATACATTTTGCTATCAGTGGTTCTCCAACTTTTTCATGTCAAGGACCCCCACAGTTACCGTATGTTTCGTGTATACGGACCCCCATATCACAATGTATTTGTTCCAGGGACAACCAGAAGCAAAGGTTTCAGTTAAAAATGTTTGCTTTAAAATATATATATATATATATATTCAAAGATGTGCACACATTTGCTTTGTGCACAAGGTTAGCAAGGAATAGCACCTCTAATACTAAGCATGTGTTGTATGAAGAATATAGGTTGCTACCTTCAGGAAGGAGATATGGTGTACCAGCATACAATAAAGTCAGACTAAAGAGGTCCTTTGTCCACCAGTCGACCTTGAGGCTTAATCAGGAGTTGTAGTAGCCACAGGATAATAAATGCAGTAAATTGTCTTGTTCTTTGTGTTATGTCAAATGTGTTCTGCATACTTGGCTGCTGTGTCGCAAGACAAATTTCAGTGTGAACTGAAGTACTATATGATATATCATTTTCACGTAAAGAAATAGCACATCTACAGCTCATAGAGCACGGCACAAAGTGTTGCGCTATGAGGTTATAAATATCTGCTTGAATATCTGACAATACTGTGAATCTGTTAATCTCAGAAACATGTTCAGCGTTCAAGTCAATTAACACTGCATAGTTGTCACCTGTAATGAGTAATAGAGTAAAGGCACAATTATTATGTACAGTGTGTTGTTTAGGTAGACATACTGCATTGTTTGCTTGTTCAGAAGTGCTAAATATGTAATTTAGGCATATGTTTGCAGGATGCTAGGTTTGATTGCTTTTCTTTGCACCCTATATATTTACTCGACAATTTGCCCTACCTATGGCTTGATGACAAGGGGTTGTACTTTGTATATGTCACACTGCTAAAGAGTAAGTTGTAAAGTACGACTGAGCGAACAACTGCTATTTACGCCTAATGCACGGCAGGGTAAAATCACTATCAGCCATATTAGCCTTCATCTGCCTTTGCGATGCATATTGCCTCAGGCAGATTAAGGCCTCATTCACACACAAGACATACATAAGACACTGTGTCCTGTGTCTTCTGTGTGTCATGGCCGCCTCAATGCATTTCCAATAGGAGTCACATGGTTTGACGACACAACCTTGTTGCAAACAGCCATCAAACCATGTGACTCCCATTGGAAATGCATTGAGGCGGCCATGACACACAGAAGACACAGGACACAAGTGTGTCTTAGTCTGGCCCCTCTCAAATGTGGGAGGACTTCACGGCCGAAATGGTGACGGCCAACCAGATTCGTCTGGAACCAGGCTATAACCAACCAGGGCCCAGTATTCAAATATGGGGCGGGACATTGCGGTAAAAAGAAAAATCTAACACTGAGAGGGACGAGACTAATATCCACGCATTGATGTTAGTATCGCTACGCCAGGCTACAGCCGTATAGTCTAATCATGACACCTGTGTTATGTAACAACTATTATTGTTATATTTCTGGAAAAAGTTAATTTGCAGCAGAGCCACTTCGCTGACTTTGGAATGTTGGCTACAACGGATTAGCGGATTATTTTTTTGTCAACACCACATGGCGTTGTCCTGTGGGAGTGGCGTGCGCTGGGCCGGCCGCTGACAGTAATGGGTGAAACCGACAAGCTACGCTAGACACATGTATGCGAGCTAACACACAACGTTATACTCACACAGGAGGAGGGAGGAGAGAAGACAGATGACAGCGGGAGGGAGAATGAGAAAGATTTGAGGAGAACCGAACGAGAGAAGCGCAGTAAATAATTATATGTGTTATTGTCCAACCACACATATATTTTCGAGTGCTATATACTCTGAGTTATAGTGTGTGTGTGTGTGTGTGTGTGTGTGTGTGTGTGTGTGTGTGTGTGTGTGTGTGTGTGTGTGTGTGTGTGTGTGTGTGTGTGTGTGTGTGTGTTTGACGCTGGCAGGATGACATGCCTTTATGATGTCACCTGTCCCTTGGAACAGATTGGATTTAATTGGTTGGTCGTTGCAGCCGCGCGCCGTTTTTAACAAGCATACCTATAAATCGTGCACGCAAACAAACACGAGCACACACACACACACACACACACACACACACACACACACACACACACACACAAACAGCAATTATTGTAAACCTCCACCATCAGCAGAATGTACTTTATACCTCAGAGAACCACCGATGAAGTACACAAAAAGTAGTATGACTGATTCATACCAAATTGCATGCTTTTCTCACCAACCAACACACACACACACACACACACACACACACACGTGTTCTCCTGCAAACCAACCACCACCTTATTCCCTCTCTCAATCATTGAAGGCTATATTGGCCCCGCTGCTCTTATACGGGGTCGGGGGCGCTCCCTCGTGCCATGAATCGTATATTGTGACGGCGTGCCGATATATCAACCCGTATAGCCCGGTCACCTCCGCTGTGTCCTACCCCACGGCAGAGCCATGTTGTACTAGTCTGCGGCCCCCTTAGTGTTGCCGATAACAACACCGGGTCTGCGGGCTCTCATTTATCACCTGCGTTTGCTCGACGCCACGGCTAGCTGGGCTCAGCTGCTGTATGTACTCTGTAACAGCGGCTCGGGGGCTGCCAGAGAAAGCTTGGATACGTCAATACCTCTCCTCCCCGTGCCTGTTTTTTTCCTTCTCCCTCCTTCCACAGCCCTATTTGAATAGAGTCAGCTTTAAACTACTAAAGGTCAAAGCCCATGCATGCAACGCCAATCCCCCATCTCAAGGTTCAAGGTTATCTTTATTTGTCTCCCTCAGGAGAAGTTTGTCTTGGAGACAGAGTCACAGCTGCATACAAATAGCATAACACATTCACAGAAAGAAAAAGAAAAACACCATGAAACACATCAACATAAAAAACTGAGATATTGCACTCATTCCCTTGATAAAGTTTATTCATGCCAAGTTAAGTTTATTGAAGTTTTACACTTCCATGTCAACATAACCACTGTAAGCCTGCCGTCCCTATATTTCTGGGCATTATAGGGTATAGCATTTTTGGCAATTATCATCAGAGACAGTGGACCCTAGATTGCACAACCAGCTAGCCATTCAACACTGTCCCCTCAGGATGATGGGATTGGGATAATCATACGTTACTAAGCAAGTGAGTTCAAGCTCTATATTAGGATAGCTCTCTGATTGTTATGTTTCAGTGTAAATGTAGCCGAAGAATGGCTGATATTTCATACATTGCATGTATTCCATATGCATAGCTATAGAACCACTCAATGCAATTCCACCCACAGATTAATCTCCATGGGATTCTCATTTGTAGCACGCCATGTGTGCTCACCCAATAATTAATTGCTGCAACCGAGGGTCAGCTCTTGCCATATATAATCGATTCCCTAAGGTTCTCGCAAACAACCACGGAGTAAAATATCCCCACTTTTCCATGAGTTTAGCACAGAGCACATTGCACAATGCGCATACATAATCACAAATTGCTAAGTGTGATTACGATGAACGACCCAGCAGCACCAACCATAATGTGCCTGCATGAGAAGATTGATATAAACGTACCTCATTGAACAATATCCCACTTTTTGTATACCCATTTTCCTCTTTTGTATTTAAATGAAGTAAACACATTTCAGTTCTTACATTTCCTTTCTTCCAAATTGCAGTCGTTACTTAAATTGAAGTTCACTTAAAGGTTGAATTATAATATCCCACTTTTTTTGTATACCATTTTCCTCTTTTGTATTTAAATGAAGTAAACAAATGTCAGTTCTTACATTTTTTTTCTTCCAAATTGCAGTTCTTACTTAACTTGAAGTTCACCTAAAGGTTGAATTATAATCCATCCTGTCAATGGCTGACTGACTGGTTATAACCAATGTTTTGGTCTTAAAATTAGTTGATGAATATTATTATTATATTAAAAAGCGATATATGAATGAGAAGAGTTAATAGTGAATGTATTGTTTAGAGTGGATTTGTATGAAAAATAACCTAAATGATATTCCAATATTTCCGAGATATTTTACCGGTATTCATTAATTTGACAAAAGTGTGTAGTAAGAATGTAGAGGAATTGCCATTTTGTTCGTTAGGCTGTTATCTCCTACCGACAGCACGGAAATGCAGACAAAATCGTATCCGACGACACCAACATATTCTACATTTTGGGTCTGAGAGGCGAAATGTCATCAAATGGTGGCCCGGCCGTGGCTCAAATGCCGAATACATAATGGACTTTGATATGAAAAGGGTTGAAAACCACTGTTCTAAAAAATGTTTGCACAGTTAAATATCCATATATTGATGTTTACACATGTTATTATTGCCATGCAGAGACTTGCCAATATGAGTCTACATGTCACTTACTGAGCGACTGGCTGTTGTGAGTGAATCCCTATATTGCTGAATCATTCATATGGGCTGAATCATGCATAATGACTATTGCTGAATCATACATTATGTGTCGGCCCGAATCGCATCGTTCAATCACAAATGCGAGACATTGAGTTATCTGTTCCGTACTAGAGCTAACCATCCGAACCATGCCTGAGAAGAAGGTCCGGAGGGACCGAAACGTTGCCTTTGAATGAATGTAACACTGTTGTACCGAGCAGATACTCTGTGTACGGGCGTATCGTTCTTATTATTATTGATGTGCATACTGGCCTACAACGCACCTCATCGCAAGGCCTGCAAAAGTTTTTTCCTACAACAATCAGAACCATAAAAATGTACAGTATGTCAGACTTATAAAGAACTACACAAAATAAAGGTCCTGTACCTGCATCAGTAGGCCTAATTCTTTATACTGAAACCAAACTGTATTGCAGACCAAAAAGAAAACACAACAAAAAAGTTACAAACCCATAAGGGTCCATTTGGTTCCTAAACTATCATTTAGCTGGGGACCGCCTGGAACTGCCTCAAGGACCCCACTTTGAGAACCAACGCTGCAGATGACATACTACTCTGTTTACTTACTCATCAGGCAACAAAGAGACGGAAGCGTTCCGGGGCTCTCTGTCTGCACTGCAGAGCCAGACAGAGGAACAACAAAACAAACCCACTCACTCTGCCTGTATAGCAAATGTTCAGTCGCGGGAAGAAAACATAAAAGCTAGATGAACTGTGCGTGCAGATTAAACACTAAGGGAACATTTTGCCACTGCTGCTGGCACTCAATGAGATGTGTCTGGAGCCCAGCATGGATGACTGTGGCCGGCACTCTGATAAAGGCAGCGACAGCTCCAGAACATTGTGACTAGGGGGACTATGGGGGGGCTGGCTATTTGGAGCGGGGGCTAATGAAGTTTGTTTTACATATAGAAGTCAGTCAATTGGGTTTGAGGGGATGGGGGTCTTAGGGGGGGGCAAAGGGTCCACCAGGGTCCGTCCGTCCCGCCCCCCTGGAGCCGTCACTCCGAAAAATTGAGGGGAGAGGAGAGAGACTGCATGTGCTTTGCGGTTAATTTAAGTTTCATGGTGGGCCACAGATGTCGTCAGTGTGTTTTCACACTGCAACTCTTCTCGTAGTTCTGGAGCTGCCGACCATCAAAGTTAGACGTTTCTACCTCCAGTTCAGCACACACAGCTGTTCACATCCCCCTACAGGCTAATACATCTCTATAGTCCTGGGTTAGCCCTGGTCCAGTGCGTTAGCGAGTCTATCTCTCTCTTTAATGCTCTGACAGGAAAGCCTCTGCTGCACACAGGAAAAAATGCCACTGCCGTGCGAGGGGTCCAACTTTACCGAAAATAAACTAAACCACTTAGCTACTCACCGAAACAACGCCTGCTTTGTTTTGGAAAAAGTCTATCCTCCAGGCTGGGAAGCGTCTCAGGTCCTTGGTTTCTCTCTAAAATGCACTTTGTGCCATTTTAATAAAGTGATGTACCGGACAGAGTAACTTCTTCTACTACTATACATTTCCGGGTTGTGCCCGTGCAGATCCAGTTGAATGCATTTCATTTCATGACAAAAAGAGTGCCATTTAGAGAGAAGCTCTTCCCAGCCTGGAGAATAGACTTTTTTCAAAAACATAGCTGGCTTTGTTTCGGTGAGTAGCGTAGTAAATGGTTTTGTTTATTTTCTGTAAAGTTGGTCCCCACGCACAGTAGCGTATTTTTTTTATGTGTGCACAGTGCAGCAGAGGCTTTCCTGTCAGGGTGTAAGAGAGAGTGGACCAGGGCAAGACCTGGGTGAGCTTTACATTATTGTAAATGTATAGAGAACTTGCACCCACAGTAATGTGCTATGCCTACGGTACACACACACACACACACACACACACACACACACACACACACACACACACACACACACTTCATTCACCATAGTAAATACTGCATTCACGGTCTGGAGAGGTCTGGCAGTTGTTTTACAGACGGATAAAAGGGCAGGGGCTAGTGAAGCCCCCTTTGAGGTCTATGTGTGCACGTCCCTGGGTGTATGAATGGGTTGCAGCCCCCAGTGTTTGCAGCATGTGAGGTTTTTAAACAGCCCCCTCCACACCATCCATCCAGGAGACATTCACTCCCTCCATGAGAGCGCTATAGCTGGGAAAGCCGGGAAAGGTATACTATGAAGCACTATAGCTTGTCCAAAGTCCCTATAGGCGCCAACTAGCCTCCCGGCCCTTGTGCCTGGAGGCAGATAGTGTTCTGGTTTATATATGATAGATGGAAACACTGACCGGGTGGAAATACAGTGGTTTATCATGCTGACAAAACAAAAATAAGTCCTTATTATATTACTGGCATGCAGGCAATACAAAAAATAGAAGATAGGCCTACAATAAAAAGTATTCCAAAATAAGAGTGTGACTTCAGAGACCCCAGTCTAGGAGAAATTAAGTGCAAACTGACTGAAGTCACGACCCAGTCCCTGCAGTTCATCAAGATCGTTGTCACACACTGCCACCGATTATGCTTAGACAGACACTATCATACTGTATCTTTATCCAGATGCAGCAGTTTTAGCATCTGAATTGAGAAAACTAGTATGAACACAAGCAATCACTCTCTAGGCATCTACACATGCCGTCGGTCGGTCGCACTCAAACCATGAATATTTCAACTGAGAGAACAAGTTCAAACATATTAATAGTAATCCCAACATACTATAAGGAACAAACACCGGAAATCATTCACCTCCCAGCCGTGGGAACGAACGACTAATGCACGTAATGCAATTACAAGCAGGAAAGCCACACGCCATGCACCCCGAAAAGGATTAGATGCTTTGTCTGCGTCGCATTACGGAACATATATAGCTCCATGATATTAACCCATTTTGGGCAGGAACCCTTTTGGTGTTTTAAGCATTATGTTATACTTTAGCTGTTGAAAAATAGCAGATCTTGGCCCAAATGTTTGAATATATTCTTTCAGAGCGAATGTTTTTAACTCAAATTTTTGCTTCTGGGGGGTCCCTAGAACAACATATTTTCAGATGGGGCTCGGCGTGCAATTACATATGGTTTTGGGGGTCCTTGACTTGAAAATGTTTGAGAACGACTGACATAGAAACACGGGTTTTTCAGAAAACTGTCAAGATTTAGAAGACATTTTGTAGAATCGGTCTCGGTCGAAATGGGTTAAATATAGCATGTGTGATTATAGCACAGCTGGTACAGTGTGATATTGAAATGAACAGACTGTATTTAAGCATATAGCTCTAAATCTAATAATAATGGAGTAGTTAATTATGGAGCTTCCTGCCTACACTAATGAAAAGAGCAAAGACCCTACAATGCAAAAAAACACAGATTTGCATATACACACCACCAACATCTTATAAGCTTCTCAGCCTAAAAGGCTGCATCGTCTTTGGTCACAACTACTCAACTCAATAGAACAAAATTGAACAAATTGAGAAGCACAGGCAGCTCCATCATGCATTAGAAGGACAGTATCTGTCAACAGAAGTATAGGAACAGGTGTTTTCAGTCAGCCTAACATGGTTAAAATGGAGTTTGAGAGAGAAAGGGTGTGGTGTGGTGTGGTGCGTGTGTGTGTGTGTGTGTGTGTGTGTGTGTGTGTGTGTGTGTGTGTGTGTGTGTGTGTGTGTGTAAGGCTTGGACAGTATGATTCATGGCCCTCACCACCCTATTAGGGTTGTGTATTGATCAGGCTGTGGGGCTGCTGATGACCACGGTGCAGGAACCACAGGGCCATCAACACTTAACACATAGTGGCTACCATGGGCCACAGTGATCCGGGGGCCACAGTGGTCCGGGGGCCACAGTGGTCCAGGGGCCACAGTGGTCATGGGGCCACTGTTCACGAGGTGGATGTCACTCATAGTGTCCTCATCATCTCAAAACACAAATACCGGTACATAAAAATGTGATACCTCGACAGCTATAAGTCATTCTCTCTGTTCGCTATAAACGATTGCATGAAATAGTGCACTTAGTGGATCCCGAGAGACAGAGAGGGGTGTGTGTGTGTGTGTGTGTGGGTGTGTGTCGAACACCATGGTAGACATAAAAGGGCCTGAAAAATCCTCTCTTTTCACTCTACTACTCTCCATTATCACTCTTTTTATACTGCTGCTATTACACTATCGGCTCCTAGAGAGAAACAAAAAACTCCCAACACACACAGACACACAGACACACAGACACACACACACACAGACACACACACACACACACACACACACAGTGAGTTGATTTGGAACAGCTGCTGTACATTGTTGCGTCACTTTTGCTGCATGGCTTCCATTGACAATGAATGGTAGACTGCCTCGTTTAATCTGACCGTGTGAACGCAATACCGGTATGTCAAATTATTTGAATATCGTGGATTATTATTATTATTACCCAGAAAGACCTGAAAGACCTGAAAGGCCTGAAAGACTATGTTTTCTTTCACTGAAAAAATAAAATAAAAAACGGGATCGTATGATAATTGAGGACTAGACAATTATTTGACATTCAGTGAGTCGTCGTATTATATTCGGGACAATGTGGTCTTATTATTTGTTATCTCAGCCTGTGGTGGCCCTGCTGAGGTGTTATGTAAGCCCATACAGAATGCTTTGATATAGTGGCCTCCAGCTCATCATGCAGGCTATTGTTGGTCGTCCTCGTGACAAAACTCCGTAGGCTCTCTATCTATCTATCTATGGGGTCAGGCCAGGTGAGCTGGCTGGCCAATCAAGCACGGTAATACCATGGATGGCACTCCATTCTTTCTGACTGCCAACAAACCAGCTTCATCTGGATGCTGAGGGTTTCCTTTTCCAGCAGGACACCCACGGTGCCTAAGCTACAGTACTGTGGTTATGCTGGCAGTGCTGGAAAGTAACTAAGTACATGTACTGAAGTACTGTACTTAAAGATGGAGTGCCATGATTTTTTTAAAACATGACCATCAGCTATCAGGAAGACATTTTTCAAAAGTGTGTGCAGTATTTGTTAAAATTTTGTTTTTATGTGGCCACACCCACCAGTTCATTAGGGGTGCGTTCGGAAATACCACACCGGAGTGCACTCGCCTATTAGTTTGCATTGCACAGTGCACTCAGTGTGCTATTTCCGAATGTGCCCTAAGTATGCCTGGTTTGCCTGGTGGGGAGTGATTGGTGGTGATCCACCTGAACTGAAGCCACACCCACAGCTGTTGCATGATAAAGGGGGAAGGGTTAGGGGAGGGGACGATATATATCACTGTTTTTTCGTTGGCACGTTTGACTGTCAAGGTTTCAGCCACCAGGAAGAAAATAAATCCACCATCTTCAATTATTTTGACAAAGGCCCCAGCTACAAAAATAAAACAATTTAAAATTCATATTAAAATGCATCTCCATTTCTGCTAAGCAGCAAACTGGATAGGCTGTGACTAACTGCGAAGGTGAAACGGATTGGCGGTACTAAAGCATTATGGAAAAGGGCTGAGCCAGCAGTCTGTCTAGACAGATCTCACAATACTGCATATAGACACACTTGCCACGGTAGGCCACCTTAACATTATAACGCGCTGCTTTTGAACAGTGTGAGAGAAATGGGAAGAATGGGGCGTGGATAACGAGAGCGCTTTTAAAATGGCACATGAACAACATCGGTGTGTTTGTAGCACTCGAATGATCTGCATGGGTAACGTGTCTGGTTACAGATTGCATGTTAAAGGGACACTTCACCCTTTTTGCAAAAAAATATATGTTAATGACGTTTAGAAGCTTTAGAACACTTTCATGGGGGTATTTATGTGTGTAATATGTGGTTTTAGATATTTTAGATTGTAGCAGTGAGCCTGTTGTCTCTGATGTCATGGACACTGGTCTCACTACCTTCCTGGACTACAATTCCTATAATTCTTTGGTGCACTGCTCCTCCTTGTGGATAGGGGGGAGAGCTGTCTTACTGAGACAACATGTAGTCCAGGAAGGAAGTGAGCCCAGTGTCCATGACATCAGAGACAACAGGCTCACTGCTACAATCTAAAATATCTAAAACCACATATTACACACATAAAGACCCCCAGGAAAGTGTTCTAAAGCTTCTAAACGTCATTAACATATATTTTTTTGCAAAAAGGGTGAAGTGTCCCTTTAATGCCATGTGTAAATGAGGTTGTGCTAACACGCAGGAAAAGCAAATATATATATATAGTCCCCATTTATTTGATCACTGGGAGGATCTCGTCGTGTGTACACATTCACACGCACGCATGTATAATGCAAACCAAAAAACAACAACTGTGCGTTAACCATTATAAGATGCACTGCCACATAAAACCGAAAAATCTTAATCTTGAAAATGTCAAAAACTCTACACCTTTAAAATATATATATATACATAATTTGTAATGTTTTTTGCTATAATGACATGCCCAAAAGTAGGGAGGCCAGGCTGAATGTGGTCATGGGTCATTGTTGTCGTTACACTGCAGGGTTGGATTGAGACTCAGGGTTTTGCAGTGTATACTGCACCAAAACAGAGACATACGGCCAAAATAGTGTGGTGGTGGCTTTTTGGGGTGGGGCGTGCGTGCGTGCGTTTGAGTGCATGTGCAATTGTGCATGCATGTCCATATGCATGCATGCATGCGTGCGTGTATGTATGTGTATACACGTGTGAGTCTGTGTGGCTCTGCATGTGTGCCAGCCTCGGTGCCCTCGGGGCAGTGGCCGGCACCAGCTGTTGGTAATAAGCCGGGGCTGTCGTTAATGAAGGCCTTTTTCTAAACTCTGGAGCTTCAGGGCACCATCAGCCATCGTACAGCCATGCTCTGGCTCCACGCACTTTAATAGCCACAGTAATGCCTGACCTACAGTATATACTTATAGCTGTGTGCAGGTGTTGCGGCAGCAGCGGCGCATTGTGAGCTTGTAGATCAGCTATCTTCAGAGTATGACACCTGCGCACGTCTAAGCAGCACATATGTAGCCTATAGCGCAGGCTATAGCTAAAACACCTGTTGCTCCCATAATAATAAGACCACATTACTCTCCCTCTTTCTCTCCTCATGTTCAGCCCTGCCTTGTTGCCTCTCAGCGTTGCTATCTATAATCGCACTTTCGCTCATTGTCTATCTCTCTCTCTCTCTCTCGTATGTTCCTCCCCATCTCTCTCTCTCCCCCTCCTTTTTCTACACTCACACACTCCGTGGCAGTGTTTCTCTCACTCTGTTTCCATTTCTGTCAAATTAACACAGTCTCTCTCTCTCTCCCCCTCCCTCTTCTCTCCCCCCCCCCCCTTCATGGCGTCAAATCAGTGTAATAGAGCAGCAATACGCCTGCAGAGAACTCTAATGAACCTCAGCCTGTAGCTGCGGCGCCATGCTAACTCTCGAGGAGGATGTCACGTGACGGCAAGAAGAAGAAGATCCGAACCGTGGGAGGCTAAATGGAATGAACCCGGTGTTGGCCTGCAGTGTGAGGAGGTTACTGCTGCAGGGGAAGGGCGAGATACAGTATAGGAAGGGTGATATTCTAGTAAACAAACAAGACAAACACAAAAGGAAAACGATGTCCCGGCCTGTTTTTCATTGTCTGTCTTATACAGTCACTGTTATGCCCTCGATCGCATTCTCTGTGACTTTCTATCAGACTTGGGTTTGCAGAAAACATAATGCATTTTGCACACAGACACACACAGCGCTCTGCAGAGATGTTGGGTTCACCTCTCCGACATACTTCAGAATTCTCCTTGAACCTTACACCGTCTCACTGTACTTATATTGTTGACTCTTGCCCTGTACTGTTGCAGTTCTCTCTCTCTCTTTGCCGCGCACACACACAAACACGCACGTGCGCACACACACACACACACACACACACACACGCACGTGCACGCTCACACACACGCACGCCATGCTCTTTCTCCCGCTCTCTCTGGAGACACAGGCTTACCAATGTGTGATGTGACTAGTCTAGAGAATGTGTAAATAAATACAATTCAACAACAACAACTCTGTCTCTATCTCGTACAAAACGCGGATTAAGGGGAATTTCAGGCTAAATATGTCTCGACTAATCTACCAGAAAACTACAGCGGTACGCAAGTGTCAATCCAAAATGGATCATGACCATGAACAAACTGCAGACTGCAGCAGATATAACAAACTTGGTGGCCAAGGTAACTTTTGAATAAAATATTGTCTGATGTGACAAAGAAAACAAAATAACAAGACTCCACTATTCACCCTCCATAGTGAATACAGTATGCATATTATCCCATGTAGACCTGAGACCAAATTATATTAAAAAAAACGTCCAAATCCTGACAGTTTTCTGAAAAACCTGTATTTCTATAGCAGTGGTTTTCCAACTATTTCATGTCAAGAATGCCTGAAATGATATGTAATTGGCCCACCGCCGACCCCCATCAGAAAGATATGAATTAAAAACTTTTGCTGTGAAAGAATATATATTCAAAGATCTGCACATTTTCACGACTTAAATAGCAGATCTACAAGCTCATAACACGGCACTCACGTGCGGCGCTGTGAGCTTGTAGATCTGCTATTTTTCAACGGCTAAAGTTAAAAAAGAATGGTTAAAGTGGTTTAAAAGCTATAAGGCGACAGAGACGCGTTCCCGTCCTAAACGGATTAAGACAGGGGGAGATAGAATGAAAAGAGACAGTGCGCGTTGTGATACAGACAGGCCTATTAAATCTTCAGAGAAACCTGGGAAAATCAAACCTGAGTGCCGGTGGTCCGGGCGGCGCGTTCCCCCTTTGATTTTCGAAAGCATTAGAGCTTTGGGGTGGGCTTACAGCCACCACCGCATTATAATTACACTGAGGCTAATGAAAGGCGACGCCGCTATAATCTTCACAAGCTATAGGCTCTGTGAACATCACACAAAGCTGCCCCGCTTCAGATTTACTGCTGTCCAGCAGTGGTGTAGGTACTGTAGGTAAACCAGTGGTTTTCAACCCTTTCTCCTATCAAGGTTATTCAGCACTTGAGCCACGTTTAGCCTCTCAGACCCAAGACCAAAGAATATTTGGTTGTCGTTAGATATAAGATTTTGTCCACGATCCCATTGCAACTCCTCTACAATCTCTAATTGTGTAGACTTCTTATGAATTAAGTAATGCAGATGAACAATAACAATAATATAACCCTTGAGAGCGTAACGGGAAACCAAATGGACCCGTACGGATCAATTTGGTTTCATTTTACGCTCTCAAGAGCTAGACGATGTGTGCGTGTCAGAGTGCACGTCATCTTTCACATTTCATCTGTCAGGATCAGGCCTGACATTTTGTCATTTTTGGGGGCGAGGCCACTTGGCCTTTGGTGTTGCACTTTGAGGGGGCACAAAGATCAAATGGCAGGGAGGGCAGGCCATAACATAACATAAAGCAACGATTTTAAGTCCAATAAGTAATTAATTTAACTATCAGTGACATATAACCCAATTGTTTCACAAAATAATGTATTGGTAAATTACCAATATTTCTTACAGAGTCCTATAGGTCTCAATATTTGTCACATTCAGCTCTGGACTTAAGTACGTGACTCACATGAGCATTCACAGATCAGATATTTCATTGTATTTTCAAAACGTTATTTTCATTAAATGAAATCTGATTGGACCAATAATGGCTCACTATTTAAAATATAGTATTCCTTAATCATTCACAATATAATAAGATTAAGATTAATTAAGGTGGTTATAGCCTATAGCAGGAGGTTAATTAATACACATTTAATGTTATCATAAACTGTCATCCAACAGGTTAACATTTCACTTTGGTAACCAAATGTACTCTTATAGGTCTTTAACTTAAGAGCATAAAATAAAACCAATTTTGGTTTAATTGAATGCTCTCATCAGTTAATTTACAAGAAGTCTACACACATGTAAAGGAATAGATCAACATTTGCCGGTTGTCTCTCCTAATAGTACCACATCAATGCATCATGGAATTGTGGACAAAATCTCAAAATATTCACTTTGTAGGCTCTGAGAGGTTAATTCTCTAATGGTGATCCATGGCTCAAATGCATAATGGGCCTTGATCCTTGATATGAAAAGGGTTGAAAACCACTGAACTAGAAGAACAAGTTGAAACGGTGAAATCACCGTATAGGGCGTGTCATTTTACGAGGAGGGGCACACGGCCAAAGGGAAGGACAACGAGGGACAACGCGACGTCGTGGCCACCGTGAAATTCGCGCCCTGGTCACGATGGAACAATTTCACGAAGAGGCTGCATGGCGTGCGTCTGTGTGTGCGTGTAACGCCATCGGAACGACTCACTGTCGCTCCTCAATCCGTTCTCTATAGCTATTATAACTATGATTGAAGTGAGCTTGAAAGAACCGTCAGAGGGGCAGCCCGAAAAAGGGCACGATCGACTCCACGGGACGCCGATGTGATTGATGGGGGGAAAAGAACACACGCACGGGGTTCAACCCCCGCCCCCAACGAAAGGAGTTTACAATCGATATGGGATCATATCCCACGGCCCGATGCAAATACACATGCTGTTTGTGAAGCAGTGGAATCCATGTTTTCTCTGCAGGAGGTAATCGCTGTGCCCCGAGTCAGACACAGGAAGACAGGCAGGACAGCTACGAGGAGAGATCCTTATCCTTCTTTAGCCTGAATTGCATTTTGCCCCAAAACCTAAAAGAATTATAATCGACTGAAGCATATTTCTGTGGGATTCTCTGTGTTTCAAGCCGTTTATCTCTTGGCTCAGCTGATTAGTCTCCTCTCACTCCCCCCTCTCTCTCTCCCTCTTTCTCTGTGTGTTTCTCATTTTCTCTCTCTCTCTCTCTCTCTCTCATTCTCTCTGTCTCTCAGAGTGTCTCACTGTCTCTCATTCTCTCTGCTAATTGTCTCCTTGTGTGTCACATGACTCGTTCCAAAATGGATGATTTTTCACTTGAATTTAGTTTTGATCTGATCTCTGAAACTAATCCTCTCTCCCTCTCCCTCTCTCCTGTCCACTGCATGCCAACCCTGCTACGGTTGCAGAGCCAGCAGAAAGCCTGCTGCAACAATGCAATTCACCCGTTCGCTGCACACCATGCCCGTCCTGCTCGGCGCATCCATGCTCGTCTAGTCTACACGTCTGTTTGGAACTTGGAAAGGAAATCACGGAGCTCTGGCTCCATGTGTGCATTGGGCCCACACAAACATGCACGCAGCCACGCACAGATGCACACGTAGCCACACACACACACACACACCCACCCACCCACCCACACACACACACACACACACACACACACACACACACACACACCCCTGAAGACCACCAGAATACACTGCCCACGGCTATGTTTTTATGCCGTGCTAATTCCAACGTACAAGTCAGGCATTGGGGGAAAACATTATGTAAACTGCTTTATTCTGTGCTAATGCAGGCCAGGCAGGGAACAGCGCCACCACGCACCTTCAAAAGCCCCATAACTCCCCTAATTTATTAGGTTACTTTCATCACCTTCATCATTAAGGCATTTAGGACGGGAACGCATTTGTGTCGCTTATATAACGTTTAACCACTTTAACCATTGTTTTAAACTTCAGCTGTTGAAAAATAGCAGATCTACATGCTCATAGCGTGGCACCGAGTGCCGTGCTATGAGCTTGTAGATCAACTTCTTTTTTTTTTGGCGCAAATCTTTCAATAAAGATATTCTTTCACAGTGAACGTTTGTAACTCATATCTTTGCTTCTGGGGGTCCCTGAAACAATATCATTTCAGATGGGGGTTCGGCGGCCAATTACAAAACATATAATATTTGGGGTTCTTGACATTAAATAGTTTGAGAATCACTGACATAGAAACATAGGTTTATCAGAAAACGGTCATGATTTAGAAGACAGAATCTGGTTTCAGTCCTAATTGGGTTAAGGCAGAAAGGCACTCCTCGTGGAGGCAGTGTTCTGTTTGATAGTGATGACCTGCCTATTTAATTGAGCTCGGCTTATATGGAGACACGGACGTGGAAGACAGCGGACAATAAAAAGCAATCTATTATCTGTGGAAACAATAACCGCGTGCTCAAAAGTTATTGTCCAACCGGGGAAGCGGTCAAGGAGTGCGGGCCTCTCTAAGAGCCTCTCTGAAGCCCCTTAAGTCCGTGGTTTCCCAGACTTTTTCATGTCAAGGACCCCCAAATTGACACTAATTAGCCCGTGGACCCCCATTTGAAAAGATATTCCAGAGACCCCCATAAGAGAAGATTTGTACGGCTCTAGCAGTGATTCTCAACCCGTATAATTTCAAGGACCCCCAATTTGACATGCATGGATGCTATGGATCCCCATTTAATGGCATTTCTATCTCTGGGACCCCCAATTTATATAGTAAAAGCAGTGTTAATTTAACTCTGAGAGTGTACAAATCGAACCATCTGTACACTCTCAGAGATACAGACCAATAAGGGTCCATTTGGTTCCAAGCTATCATTTAGCTGGGGACCCCCTGGAACTCCCTCAAGGACCCCTGGTGGTCCCCGGACCCCACTTTGGGAACCACTGCCGTAAGTAACATAATGCTGCATGGCAACTATAAAATGCCATGCAAAGAACCCCTGGCTGGACGCATTTGCATATTGAAGGGGGGTCGTAACGAGATAGCCATCTCATTACCTGAGATAATTACTGCTTAAGGCACGAGCACTCCTCGCGCCACGCTGACTGTAGCCTACACCACATGGGGAAGCAGTTCTAGAAGTTCACTAGCATCCCTGCTGACATTTAGGACGCCGTTTCTACAACGTGCCACTGTGTAACTCACCACCGTCGAGTTTAACGGCCGAATCTGAGGCACAGAAATAGCAACGGATCGTGTAGATGGATGTTTTTCTCCCTTTCCCACACATGAGGGTCTCAGAGCCAATGAGCGTGTGGATGTACGTCGCAGCGTTGCTGTGGTTACAGTTTAGACAAGGCGAGATAAAACGGCCCATCTCCTCCTGACTCCTGAAATGCTCTGCATGTTCCCGAGGTGGATGTCGCTCATATAGTGTTAAGACTCCGTCCTCATCATCTCAAAACACAAATACGTCGAAATGTGATACCTCGACAGCCATTAGTCATTCTCTCTGTTCGCTATAAACGATTGCATGAAATAGTGCACTTAGTGCATTCCCGAGAGAAAGAGTGTGTGTGTGTCGAACGCCATGGTAGACATAAAAGGGCCTGAAAAATCCTCTCTTTTCACTCTACTACTCTCCATTATCGCACACACACACACACACACACACACACACACACACACACACACACACACACACACACACACACACACACACACACACACACACACACACACACACACACACACACACACACTTCAAAAAAGCTTTGCTCCAACTCCCCTGGTGAGCAGAGGCTTATGGCCGCGTTATGCTGCGTCAACACTGACAACGAAAGCTGCAAAACGACCAAGTGTGGTCAGCTAAACAATAGTTAGAATGTAGAAGAATTGCTATTTTGATCAACGTTTGCCAGTCATCTCTCCTAATGGTATCAACATCAATAAAGCATGTAATTGCGGACTAAATCTAACCCTAACCTGAATAAAATATTCTTTAGTTTTGGGTCTGAGAGGCAAAATGTCATCAAATGCAGATTAAATAATGGACCTTGAAAACCCCTGTTTTAAGCACTCAGTTGATAATTTATTCATACTCTCTCCGGTTTCACTGGACACGGATAACGACGTCCAGAGGTGTCGACCACTGACCACTAATGTACGGCCCTGTCTCACTGATGCTGTCCAATGGAAACGTTCTAGGAGCTTGGTGTGGTCAAGGTGGTCAATGTCCTTCCACCATGGAGTACCAATTCATCAATTGTACACAGCACTGACATGCGTTCAAAATAAAAGTCTGTCATACCAAACACTGTATTTAGCATAATACTTTGACTGCTCCTCTCTGACATTCAAATGTTAACGTGTCTCGAAGGAACATGCACTATCTCCATCTCCCAGTTGTTGCAGAGTGTGTGCTCTAACAAAAAAGATCCGTAGGAGTCTCGGGTCAACTTATAATTGGTTTTGTTCCCCTCTCTCTGGATCCGGTATCCTCGCAGGGTGTTTCGCAGGGTGGCATTTGAACATTTACCCTCCTGGGGGGCATGAGCAGGCCTGCCCAGCTGGCCTCCAACAGTCTGTCTGTATAGTCTGGAGCAGGCAGACAGATCTGTACATATACATAAATCTGTTACACCACTACTGTCATGACCGCAACGGAGGCGTGGCTTTCACTAGTGTATATGGAGGTGCTATTTCAGCGTGGCTGGGTGAGTTCGGGTTTGACATTATTTGTCCTTATCGGGTTACAACTCAGACGGGGCTGAGTCGGCTCTACCGAACTTGAGCCACGGGAGACACCACAGAGTTGCCGTGTCGAGCGCCCCTCCGTCATTGTCTCTATGGGGAAGATTTTTGTGTTTTCCAGGTGTGTATGTATGTACGGATGGGTGAGACCGGGTAGGAATTTGCCACATTGGTATTCAGATCGGCGTACAAACAAAATGGACACAGGACCTGCTAGACAGGGTTTGATTTGTAAAACTACAGAGGGCGGGTGGGGACAATCTTTCTTTCACTGAAGCACTTGTACTTCTCTCTGGATGGCAATTATAGCAAAAATAACAGATTTACGGTACAAGATTTTGACCTTGTAGATCTGCTATTTTCTATATTTCTGAATTGAAAATCATTTAGATCACTGACGAAAACTACCGCTAAATGGAAACTAAATGAAAACTATTCAAGAGACTATGACTAAAACTAAAATCTAAATTTGCTGTCAAAAACAACACTTCCCCGCACCAGCATTACAAATGAATGACCAGCGGGGGATATCAAAAACAGAAACACATGCCCACGAAATCCATTCCTGCCTCCAACAAACAACGGCAACACATATTTCCACAGACACTGACATACACATAATATATACGCATATGCACAGATCAAAGATTATCTGGGTACTTTAGCCGAAGAAAGCATCACAATAGGACCAGAAATATTGCTATCGTCTGCAGTCTGAATTCATTGGCTCCACTTCAAGAAACGAGCACAAATCTGTTTAAAGAAAAGAACACCCCAAGACTTGCAAGACAGCATAAGCTTGGAATAGTATTGTCAGCTGAGGAGAAGATGTCTTTCTGCAATATTGCAGAAGAACATCTACCATTTAGGTAAAGTTAACATATCAGTGACTGAAAGTGAGTATTACTTCATGTCCCCTCATTATAACTCAGCTCCTGCACAAAAATAATAGGAACCACGGATGCTGCAGAGTGTGTGTGTACTGCAAGATGGAGCTAATAATTAGGAGGCGTAAATAAACACTGACACATCACAAAATGTAACAATAAAAACATGAAGTCGCGTCAGCCCCAGAAGTGCTGTGAGCTGTAGTTTTAAACTCGGGACCATCTCATTTCCTGAGTGTTGACGCGAGGCGGCTGATACGTCCCATTAGTCTGTCCATCTCCGCTCTCTCTCTCTTTCCATTTTTTGCTCTCGCACTGCGCCGACTCTAAATGATATATGTCAGCACATTTACAGATATACAGGTCTGGGGTTTAAGTGGTGCGGAGAGCTTGAAGTCGACTAACCAACGACGACAGTGTACAAAGGGGGTTCGGTTTGTTTTTCATTTGCAAGCTCGGCCAAAAATAGAGCTGGTGCGTACAGTGGCTCAAGAAAGAGTGAGGCATGGTAAAATGTTCAGAATGTTAGTAAGTGGTCGTGCGTGAAGAGCCGGCGTGTTTGATTTGCGTTAATCTCCTGCCATTAACGCTTCCCTAGCACGTCTCTAAACATAGCTTTCGCACAAACACACATCAAGTGTTGACGCTTTGAAGGAAAGAGGTCTTTCAGAGTCACCGACAGCAAATTAGCGAATAACACGTTGTTCAGAAACGTCCGCATTTCAATATTATCCGCTTTGTTTTAAAAAATAAATGGAAGCATACTGCGTATATAGCTGATATATAGAATAATATACCACTGCTAAAGACCCAATCTGAGTCACAACACCGGAGTCACCTTGAATACATCTCAACTTGACAGAGAGACACACACAGAGAGAGAGAGAGAGAGAGAGAGAGAGAGAGAGAGAGAGAGAGAGAGAGAGACAGACAGACAGAGAGAGAGACAGAGAGACACAGAGAGACACAGAGAGAGAGAGAGAGAGAGAGAGAGAGAGAGAGGGGGGTCATTATGTTCACCAAGTCATACGAGTCCCGGTTGTGAACTGGGGAGCCACAGAGAGCCAGATGCATCATCTCAGGGCCCACATATCTTCATTCCAGCCCAGCGCCAGCGGGGTGAGTTGCTGGGGGCCCCAAACCAGCGTATGATTGATTGAAACTAATATAGTTCACACCTCGGTCCTATAAGCTGCAAGGCTATGGAGCCAGAGGCCCCCATGGGTTAGAGTGGGAAGGGACATCGGCGGGCTCTTCACAATCACAAACAGTAGCATGAACAGACAGATATACTCCCCAACTCCAAACCCTTGCTCTACACCGCCGACACACAAACGAGGTAATTGAACAAGATGACTTCAAGATGGCTGCACAACAGAGAGCTAGAGGAAAAGATGGCCATCCATCTGCTTTCCCTCTCCCACCGGAGAAGGGTTAGTGTCGCTTTTGTACACCAGTTAGGGTAATGAAGATTGCGGAAGATTTTTCTCTTGTGCGTCTGTGCGTGCGTGTGTACTAGTGTGTGTGTGGGATTGCATCACTCGATGAAGACAGCACCAACAGAGCAACAACAGCGTTCACTTCTGAGAGTTTTCAACTTAAACCCAAACAAAACAATTACAACATGTAGAGGGAATTAAGGTGGAGGCAACTTACCGACTTGTGATGAGTCACCTGGGGGGAGAGAGAGAGAGAGAGAGAGAGGGGGGGGGGGTGGATTAGTTTCAGAGATCAGCTCAAAACAAAAGTGGACAAAGAAATCATCAATTACACCACGTGACATTGTTACACTCAAACAGTGTTGATTTTGTCGACTAATACTATGACAAAAAATGTTCGTCGACTATACCTTTTTTCACTGATGAAACTAACTAAAACTAAGACTAAATATATTGACAATTTTGTCAACAAATAAAAACTAGACTACACTCTGTTGTATGCTGAAAATAGCAGATCTACAAGCTCACAACACGCTGCAGTTGTAGATCTGCTATTTTTAGTCAGTGTAAAATCAGTCATTACGACGGCATCAAGGCCCGCCAAAATACACTTTAGTCAACTAAATCAACTGTAGATTTAGTCGACTAAAATCATATATTTGGTCGACTAAACACTAGCTACAACATTCCAGGTTACTAAAATGTGACTAAAACATAATGAAAACTATTCAAGAGACTACGACAAACAAAAATCTAAATGTTTACTGTCAAAATTCAACACTGCACACAAGGGGACATTGCATTAGCTGAAGTCTTTGATGTGACATCACAGATCTTCTTATGTTTAGCATGCAGTGTTAACCATCTTCCTTTATAAAAATAAAATAAATACAAAACTATGCCAATACCCGAAGGGTCTGTTTAGACACAGACTAGAGGTTTGTGTAGGCTAAATTTATAGATGGATGTGTAAAAGAAAATAGGAAAAAAGTGACTCATTTTGTGACTCATTTTTGGGATCAGATAAATATAAACCAAGCTCTCCCAAAATAGTGCTCCAGCTCCAGTTTCCATTAAATTGTCTTTTCTCCGTCAGATCAGGCAGTTATGAAATGATGAAAATATAATTGTTTACAAAAAAAGACACAATTAAAGCACAATTAAACCCCACAGGCACTATGGCAGAACTACCACAACATACCATACTGTATGCACAACTCGGGGAAAAGTGGCCCTCTGGGCACAGGTCTCCACCAGCATTTATTCCTCTGCATAGAGGGAATGTGCGTGCATAATTGCAAATAAATTGCACGCTGTGTTCATGATTTGAGGCATTTGGTTCAAAACGGACCAATCTTGCAAACTTTGGAAGGCGATCTTAGCCAATGGCGATGGAATATGGCGAAGCGGACAGGTTGATCACATGACTATGGATGTCGAGATATAATTGGATGTATTATCAGAATTGGTGTAAAATATATAGTGGGTCAAATTGATTGATCAACTGTGTTTCACTACCAGAGGCCTGTAGAGAGAACTAATCTCTCTGACCACATTCCTTATTTCCTTGCATGCATTAGCTCTTGAATGGTTGTGGGTTTCTTATCAGTTCCTGAGAGGTGTGAGAGCCTTTTATGACCTCTTCAGAGGAAGAAACTCCAGTCACTGAGAACAGCCTATGTACCAGGAAGAAATAACTCTGGTCTTTAATTCCTTTTCATTTGATGATGTGTTCTAATAACCTATTATATACTGGGTTGGTAAAAAGCCTAGATAATACATATCTGTAATGGTTTAAACAGTTTCTAGTCAGACATAGCAGCAGCTCACATGACAGGAAGTGTGATGGGAGCTGGTTGCACAGGCAAACTGCTGTCTCAGTGAGAGAGGCAGGATGGTCAGTGGCTTCTCAATGGCTAAGACAACTTGCGTGGAGGCATGATTCATAAACTCCATACCACAGAAAATCCACTGAATGTTCAAAGTTCAGGTTTTTAAAGAAAAAATAAAAATAAAAATAAATGAAAATGTCAACATGTCCAGTGGTCCATATTTGGAATTTATCAAAATCTCTTCAGTTAAAACACTTGTAGAGCCTCTATAGTTTGTAAACATTAGTTGCCCTGTACGTTTTCTGCATAACATCTGCTATTTTGGGTGAATGTGCCACCAAAGCAGGTATGTATGTAGGTTTGCTTTGGGCATTAAGGGACACATGTCTGTAGCCTGTATTCTAAATGTTATTGCATATTATTTAATTCCGAATAACATGGGATATTCAATTTCATTTAATAAACTACTTTTGTTTAAGTCTAATATCCTAAACCTTTCTGGCTTTCTCTGTCATAAGTGTAATTCCCTCCAAGCACAGACTGACAAGTAGTTAGTAGTCCAAGTAGTCTACTGATTTATTTGGAGGCTCAATTCCTCCAAATCCACGTGAACTAAACTACCGGTAAACATAAAATAGACCATGTTACAATTAACAGCCATGCACAGCATGTAGATGCAAACATTTTACCCAAGTAAAATACAGACAATTTAAGCTAAAATAAAGACAAATGCTACATAATGCTACATAATGTATGCTACATAAAAAGATAATTATTTCATCGTCAGTGTTAGACAGTCTTGTGTGTGACCAACATGAAAGCAGCCTGTGCCCTATACACACGCGCACGCACGCATGCATGCACTGAATAAGGACATTGCACAAACACAGCTGCGACCAAGTATTAATTAAGACCACCGGTGGGTTTGGAATTTAAGCAACTGAAGTGACTGTGGGTAGTAGTGGGGCAGAGTCACTCGCAGCCACAGGTAGCCTACTAACAACAATAACATGTGTTCACCAAAATATTTCAGTGATTCAAAATTATATAAATGTTTGACTTGCAGGGTAAAACTATTCTGTTTATAACCTGTGTAAAACGATATGGCTCATTGTTTGTCACCTGTATCCTCTGCTGCTCTGTCTGCTGCACTGGCACTCTTCTGTGTGGAATCAGATTCTGAACTGCCGAAACAGAGCAAGGCTCAACCATTCGGCTTAAGAAGGGGAGGGGGAGGTGCCAAGTACTGTTGATGTTGAGGAGTAGGGGTGTTTGACAATGTTGATGAGCAAAGTATTTCTATTATCTTTTGAAATGAATGCAAACCCAAATGGTCTTTTAGTCTAAAGCAGAACATCTAGAACAAACAAAATATTTCCAGATGGGGTTTAGACACACACACTTCACAAGTGTAAATAATGTATTTGTTGTTTTTTGTTATTGTTATTTTCCATACCTATGTTTGATTACTTTGTCTCCTTACTATTTGTATATTACTATTTGTATATTATCTTTGGTGAGAACCACATATAAGCCCTCCATGGGTTTTTTATTTTTATTTTAAGTACATTTTATTCAAAGAGTATGAAATTTATTTTCTGCCTGCCTGCCTGCCTGCCTGCCTGCCTGCCTGCCTGCCTGCAACAATGGCTCTGCATTTGCAGACAAATTTACGAAGTATAATTAAATGATCACAGGCATTCTAGGTCTAGAGCAGGTCGTCCAATGATCCGGTTCGAATCCCGGCCCCTCCTCTCTACATGTCGAAGTGTCCTGGGCAAGACACTGAACCCTATAAATTGCCTCCAATGAGTCGGTCAGTGGGTTTTATTTTTTTTGTTTAACGTGACTCAGACTACACCACATCAAGGCTTTTATTTGGAAGGTATTATTCTTCTGGTTTGAGGGAAAAGATGTTCTGGTTTAGGGCAGTGGTTTTCAACCCGTTTCATTTCAAGGCCCACTATTTATTCGGCTTTTGAGCCACAGACCACCATTTGATGACATTTAGCCTCTCAGACTCAAAACTAAAGTATATTTTGTTGTCATTGGATAAGATTTTGTCTACAATTCCATGCTTTTGGCAAATATTTATCAAAATAACAATTCTTCTACATTCTCTAATTGTGTAGACTGAAAAATGAAGTAATGCAGATTAGATGTTTAACAGTAATGTAAATCTTGAGTTAAAAATCTATAAGGGTCCATTTGGTTACCAACTCTCCCATCAGTCAACTGCCACCTGGAACCCTCTCAAGGACCACTGGTGGTCCCCGGACCACTGGTTGAAAACCACTGCTTTAGGGGGTTCCGGCCTGATGACTACAAAACAATGACTACAACATGACGTATCGATATCATCGGCTCCCGACCGGATCATACACCCGAAAAGGAATACTTCCCATGGAGCTATGAGAACCACTGACTCCACTGTTTTAAATAATATTTAAAACCTTTGGAAGCAAGGCCAAATATGATGTGGGGCTTGCCTTAAAGCAACCAAACTTTAGAAACAAGCCCAAAAAAAACACAACTATACCTGTCGCTGAGGACAGGCTGATCCTTAACATATCAGTCTACTCAATCTCTGTTGAATCGTTGTATTAGCCAGTTAAATTGTATCGTTTATGTTGTATTGTTTTAGTGTTAGTGTTAATGCTATAGTCTCTATGTTTATGTCACGTTATGTCCACATACTGTACGTACTGTACGGTAGGCCTTTGTCAGAAGGAGAGAGAGAGGGAGGGGGAGAGGCGTGCACATTGCACAAGGATAAGAAAGAGACTGAAGGAACAGGGGCACTGAGCGACAAAAAATAGAAAAAAGAAACTAATGGAAAAAGAAATGGAGAAAAGCAGGGGACAGGGAGAGCCTCGTGAAAGAGACGAGTGACTCAGTGAAACTCATCTCAGACATGCAGCCATCAGAGCTCGTCCGTGACGTGAGGCACCAGTGTGTGTGTGTGTGTGTGTGTGTGTGTGTGTGTGTGTGTGTGTGTGTGTGTGTGTGTGTGTGTGTGTGTGTGTGCGCACACACACACACGCACGTGTGCAAGCGCACGTGTGTGCGTGTGCGTGCATCCAAGGCACCCACATGTCAGTGTTTGTGTGTCAACCCGTATAGGAGATAATAGAGAATCACTGCTCGTCCATGCAAAGAGCTCAATATTATTTATCTGCAAAGCAGCCAGCCTTCTCCCTGGCAATACTATAGAGCGTTGCAGCCCCGCCCCCTTTCAGAACGACGAGACACCCAGGAAATAATTCCCCGTTCATTTTCCCCATAGACTTTTCAAAAAGTATTTATTTAAATTTGGACAAAGCCAACTCGGCTCGTGACAAATCATGACAACAAACGCAATGTTTTGGGCCAATCAAATAATTAGAAAGAAGACCAAAAAAAAGGCAGGGTACAAAAACATTTTGTTTTGTTTTAGATAGAAAGGCCATTAAATGGGGGTCCGTAAACGAATGCATGTCAAACTGGGGGGGGGTCCTTGAAATGAAACGGGTTGAGAATCACTACTAAAAATCTTCTCTTATACGGGGGTCCCTGGCTTATCTCTTCAAATGGGGGTCCGCGGGCTAATTAGTGTCAATTTGGGGGTCCTTGACATGAAAAGGTTTGGGAACCACTAGCCACCCATGCAGCTCAATGGTGCAGGAAGCCGGTCTTGGTGTATAACTCTGGGTTCGATCCCGTGTACTGTACTGTACTGTGTCCCCCCCCCCCCCCCCACACACACACACACACACAACTTTTTAAACAGCATGCATAGTTTTCATCAGAAATATTGATTGTTGCTGTTGGATCAAGCTCCAAATTAAGCGTGGATAGATACTGCTCCCTGCATTGGCAGGTGTTAAATATGAGAGGTGGTGGTGGGGTGCAGGAGGGTGTTGGTGGTGGCAGACGGTATCCGACAAAGCTGCATTAAATGAGATTAATTTTTCAACCGAGCAGAACTCCAAGTATAGTATGGCAGTTGCATTATCTGCCCTGTCTCGACTCTCAACTATCCGTCTTTTATTTTGTAAGTGATTCTCGTTTTTTTTTTTTTGCATGGTGTTCATCAGTTTTTGTTTTCTTGTGTTGTACAGAGAGAGAGAGAGAGAGAGAGAGAGAGAGAGCGAGACATATTGCACTGCCTCTCTTGCAGTAGTGTAAAGTAATGAAAGTAGGCCTACTTAATTACAGTAGGCTACTGAAGTAATGTTTTGGAGGATCTATAGGCCTACTTTGGTTTAGTTAGTTATAAAACTTTCACTTTGAACTTTTTCACAAACTAAAATCTTAATATATGTAAAATTGTCATTCACTCATCATCATGAAATTGGATAATCTAGTTCTGGCGTATTCACATAAGAACTGCAGCACTCATCAAGACAAGTCTATGTCCCACAAGATCACACAGCTGTCAATGGGTATGCCAATGATGTTGTCCTTTAACGTTATTATAATGTTTTGGTAGTCCGATTTTCTTATTTAAAATTGTATTTTATAAACAGAGAGCTCAATTGAACCAATCATTAGTTTATTTTCAGAATTAAACAATAACTTACACAATTTAGTATCATCCAAATCGTTGTAAGCTACTCTACCTTATATATATTAACGCTTATCGCTCTGGATTAAGAGCGTCTGCTAAAGGCCTAAATTGTAGTAGCTATACAGTATTATACATTTTTCCACTCCCAGGCCTAATACGCACATATACAGAACACATGATGGCTGTGTTCTGCCCATCAAACTAAAATATTTGGTCAAACCATGTGACTCCCATTGGAAATGCATTGTGGCGGGCGGCCATTAAACAAAAGAACACTGAGGATGTCACTGTGCATGCTGCGCTGCTGCACCTGACTGATTGTTACTTCACACAGCACTGCTCTTTTAACAACCTCCCCCAACAGCAGGAACAAAAGAGGCAGAGGATCTAGGCTGTCATATCAGCCACTTTGGCAAACCAACCGGCTACTGTACATAGTAGTAGTGAGATTGTGGCCAGAGCAGATGGACAGTACGTACCGTACCGGCTCTCTGCCTCATATAACTGAGCCTTTTTGCTTGATCTCTAGCCCATTGAGACGGAGCCTAGAGTGCAGCTCAGAGAAGCCAGACAGAGGGATGATGAATGCAACGGACCGACACACTCAATCAATAAGAGTCCGTCTCCGAGGCCTTGTTTGGTGAATATCCTGGATATTGATAACATGATAAAGTATAATGGGTGGTACCGGTCGGTCGTCTCGCTCGCTTTGATCAAGGCCTAATTGCACGTGGGATATGGAGAGCATGCAGGGAAGAACGAGGTGATTTTGGTTTTGCAACGACCGTGATGTTGGAGCCACAGCAAGAGAGATGAGTGGTCGAAATATGGTCCATTTATCTTTCCTTTCGAACCTCCTCGGGCTGCGACAACATTTCCACTAAAAACAGAGATGCGTGCTGTGCAGCTCACACAGCACCCACACGAAATCAGTCATCACCACAGTGTGTACAGTGTGTACAGTGTGTACAGATATCCCTCACGGCAGCCGTTGCTCTTTCCGCGGCTGCACGGGATATTGCACTGGGTTGACTATGTCTTGTTTTTATTGACGGTTATGTCATTTCGGAGGGCTTATGGGGAGCCAATTGGGTGGGGGTGGGGGAGGGGCAGGTCTATAAAACCCCCCTGTTGCTTTGTTGCACAGTAAGTAACTGTAGCTATACCAGTGGAAAGCACTAGCAGTGCAGCATGCTAACAGCAGAGCAGTCAGGTCTCCCCCGAGAGAACACTCTAAAGCATGGCCGGTGCTATAGCTGCTGCTGCTGCTGCTGCTGTGTGCGGACGTTTCCTCAGCCCTGCCCTCATCTTTCACATTTTATCACGGTAATCACGGCAGGCCCCACACAGAAATGCATGCACACGCACGCACGCACGCACGCACATCGCGGCTCACTGGCCACAGCAGAGAGAGAGAGTAAGAGAGAGAGATCCCCCTGCAGCCGTCATGTGTGCAACCCCCAGAGTGACAACACAGTTCCATCACAGCAGAAGACGTGAACCCGCTCATGGTCTTCCCCTCTTAGACGCTCCGTCTCCGCCACCCCTTCCTCGCCTCGTCTCCTGTCCATTTACTTTACATCTCACGCCCCCGTGCGCACTGAAAGAAATGCAGTATAGGGGAGAGACGACGATCGACACGGGGACACATCTAGGTCACACACAGTCCACGCTGCATGGGGGGGGGGGGACCAATGGCAGATGCTCAGAAGTACATACTATAGTACTGCAGGCCTATACTATACTGTACGCATGATGTACGCGAGAACAGAGATGAAGACACGACTGGGTTGCAGCGACATACAGTATAACACATTTGCTGCGAGGGAGCGATGGATATACACACTAAGACAGATGGGTAAGACGGATATAGATGGAGAGCAAGGAAGACCTGGCAAGGGAATGATAGAGTGCAGAGGAGCACAGGTTATATGTAGGAGTTGTGCGTCGGGCCGTGTGTGTGTGTGTGTGTGTGTGTGTGTGTGTGTGTGTGTGTGTGTGTGTGTGCGTGCTTGTGCGTGTGTGAGGGGGGCCGGGTTGTATAAACAGACAGGGAGAGCTAGGCGCCGACTCTGGTCTCTTATTCCATTACACAATGGCCTCTCTCTCTCTCTCTCTCTCTCTCTGATGCTATCTATACCGGCTCTATTGGCAAAAACCACAGAGGAGCTAGCGCACATCCTCGGCTGAGGTCTCATTAAAGGTGAACGCCCGTGTAAAACTGTGACAACACGTTGTGTCAGGGCCTTATATACTGCGGTATCTCCGGGCGCGATAACAAATTGTCCACACACCTCTGTGTGACATAATCCTCGTCCTGCCGCCGCTGGCAGGAGTGTGGGGACGTTAAGGTAGATAACACATTTATGAACCCCCCCTCCCCCCTCCCCAAAGACAAGCAGGAAGCTTTCATTGCTTTACACTCAAGCCAACTCAACTATCTTATATTATGCTTATTTTCCGCTCCGGTGGGCAAACAAGGGGAAATTGCTCCGCATTCTGTCTTGACCAAGATCCCATAACGAGCAGACTTGGTTTAATAGGCTTTCAATAAACTTTGGGACGCATTCAATTAGGCCCCGTAATAAGGCTCTGTGCTGGTTTAGGGTGTCAGTAATTCAGTTATTCTGCATCCCTTGGACACGGCAGAAGGAGGCATAGCTGTTCCTAATCAGTTGGATGATTATGTGCTTTTGTTCACCGGGGGAAGAACTTCTACCAAAGTGACACGTCTAGCTGGAGGCAAATCTAAAATAATAATAAATGAAATCCAAAGACTACTCCCTGATTCTCAGGAGTCATTTCATTAAGTGTTGTAAACTTTGCGAGAAACAAAAAGCTAGAGAAATGCCACCGAGTGAACCTTCACGGCACAGTTCCGCGGACAGACTCTCCTGAGACCTGCTCCTTTATTCTGTTTGGTTGGAGAGAAACCCATTTTCAGACGATAGCACAACAAACAAACACAACAAACAATGCTAAACAGCCGGTGGGCCCTCAAACATGTGGCTGACACTTCTCGCTGGCAGTGAGGCACGGATGCCACTTGATGTCCGTGTCGGGGGAGGGAGTGGCTCAGGGGTATAGCGTAGGCCGGTAGAGCAGCCGGATGGGAACTTTAATGTTCCCAGTTCGAACCCTGTGGGCTCCCACAGAGTTAGTGTCGAAGTGTCCTTGAGCAAGACTCTGAACCCCTAATTTCTCCCGATGTGCAGGTTGGTGCCTTGCATGGTTTCCTCCGCCATCAGTGTATGAATGGGTGAATGTAATGCACAATGCACGTTGGATATAAGCGCTATACAGTATAGTGAAAAGAGTGATGTGGACAGCCAACAAATATTGAATATTAACGTTCACACACATTATGATCCCAAATATCAGACCTTTTCTCATTTCCCTGCGTAGTGGAGGTAGAGCATGGGTCGTCCAACAATCCGTGGATCGGCGCTAGAATAATGCAATCCATTATTATTATAGTGTACTGCATTGTCTGCCTGTTTTAGTTTTCATGTGTTTTTTTGTGGAGACTGTGGATGCACAGTAAATAATTACACTGGATTTCCTAAATCAGTTAGTGGTACTCCCGATTTAAAGCCTTTCTTTTATTCTTTGCTAGTGTGTGTGTGTGCACGCGTGTGTGCGTGCGTGTGCATCCTCATTAATGAAAGGAATAGAAGTGGGTGAGTTTGTCACAAATTTAAAACAAAGTTTACATGGCCAGGTTTATTAGTTATTTGCATGCCAGCACGCCATTTCGCTGTCGTGTGGAATCCACGTATGTCCAAAATGTTCACCTGTGTTGCGAAGGATCCAATGTAGTTAGTTTGATTTAGTCACAATAGGCTCTTGTTAATACTTTTCATTGGTTAACTAAAGATTTATAAAACCCACAGACACACTCGACCACTTTCATTTCACTTTAATTGTTTTCTTTATCCAAAGCGCTTTATATACTGGCAAAGGAAACCATGCAAGGCACCAATCTGCACATTGGGGGCAATTAGGGGTTCAGAGTCTTGCTCAAGGACACTTTGACACTAACAGTACGTTATAACAGCGGGTGACAGCCTAACATCTATTCTAGAAGCTTCTATAAGCTCATATTTGCAAGCTTATAAACGCTATTCATTTCTGACACCTCGGTACGACGAAATAGGGCATTCATTGTGTTAAGTTGAAATGTGGTCTATATGGAGATACGAGTTCTCTGCCCGACACGGCTTTATACCCATCAGGTTTAACAGACCTCGTCGACAGCTGCATTGTTAGGAGGAAGCACTGGCGCATGCTAAGAGAACCTGTCCAATACCACGCATAACAACGACGTCTGGAGTGAAGTATAAAACGTATTTCCACTTCAACCGGCGGGAACGGTCGTCCCCACTGAATAACATATATTTTATTTGGGTGGGGGATCCACTTTCTTCAAAGTAAAATCCATGAATTTAACAGTCCGTTTCTGCCTCTTTATCTCGGTAAGTGCTTTTTCTCAGGGCGTGCGACTGTGATAACTGTCATCTCCGGCTCCCTGACCTGGGAGCCACGCTTCTTTGGAGTCTCGGAGATAGGACAAAGTATAAAGCAAACCCAGTTAAAGTGAAGATCTAATTACTGTACTGTACGATTCATGTTCTCTCATAGTATGGGAAGTAATTTCAGTCCAAAGTTTTGCTTTTGTGCAGAATAAATTAGACGGCAAAACCCAAATGCACATCAAGCAGGAGCAGTGTTTGTTTATACATAAATATAACCAAGCTTAGGCCGCTAGGGCAATGCATGCAATGTAAATACCGTCTGCCTCAGTCTGCTAAACTGGACTTCCAAAACTGTTAAATATGAACTTAATTTAAAGTTGTGCGACGTAAACATCTACAGCGGCTTATGGCCACACATAAATATGGAAAACTCCCATTTTGAAGCACTTGGTAATGAGGAGCTGAGCCTCGTGAGACCTGGGGGCCTATTTCACGAAACTTGGATTAACTAATCAAGGCTTTAAGAAAGAAAAAACAGGCTTGTTAAATCCTGGTCTGTATTCTGTTCCACTAAAGCCAAGTGAGGCTTAGAATGGGCGGATTTGGCGAGCCAGGATCATCAGGATCTGGCAAAATGCACAGCCTGGCTTTTCCTCAGAAGACCATGCAGTGCAGCACAGATTTACTGATCCTTCTTGTTCGTGTGGTATTATGGCAGTTGGCATCCGTAATAGTTGCATTTGGATTAGGTTAAACCTGGCTGTTAGCCTGGTCGGGAGCAGGCTAAATCCGTCGCATTAGTTCCCATGGTAACTAATGTGGCTTTGCCTTCATGAAACCGAATCAAGCCACAACATATCCAACATTTACTGGCTAAATAAATCTGGCAAGATTAACCAGCTTTCATGAAACCGATCAATCGCTGCTCCAGGATATATTAAACCACGATATCTGTTAAATCCCACGCGTTTTTTTTATGCTCCTTGCCGAGCTGATGCTATTTAAATGAAGGCTTTTTATACTTGACTTCAACAGAGTGCCTTGGATCTCCTTCTGTTTTGCCATTATCAAACCCTCGCCAACGAGCACCTGTTTTTATAACTATACGGACCACAGCAGTTATTCTTTGTATTCAAAATAAGTCCTGTCACCATGTTCTCTGTGAGAGAGAAAGAGATAGAAGCTAGATACGTAGATAGAAATCACATCCGTGAGGGGCGCTCTTATTATCCTACATCATCATGGCGTACAGTAACATTTGCTCAGACACTATGACGTAAAATTATCCATTCATTGTCAATGGGAATTTAATGTTTGTGTAGGACAAAAGTTTGTGGACAGATACCAAAATCTGGATATAGGAGGGGCTAGTGGCCCTCAAAAATAATACAATAGATCACGTAATGAATTGATAATACACAATGTGCTATTTTGACTGTTGTTGTTGCTGTGTAGATAGATACTGTACTAGACATATTATGCTGTAATATTCCACTCTGCTCTGCCTGTCTGCCACTCTATAATGTTCTGTTTTTGGCTCTCTGTTCGTCCGTCGGTCTGCTGTGTCTTGGGGACCTTGGCAGGGCTGTTCAGCTTTGGCTTGCATTCCGGCGGGCATTATGGGATCTCTGGCAGTTGACTAGGGTTAAATATGTGCCGACACAGAGTAGGAAAAAACAAATAAGAGCGAGGCGGTGACTCAGTCCCTCACCGGACGGACGGGGGAAGAGGAAATGAGCACTCTGACTTGAGCACTGAAAACGGACACTTGGTCATTAGCAGTTGTATCATGGCAGAGAGAGAGAGAGAGAGAGAGAGAGAGAGAGTGGGTGTGTACGTGTGTGTGTGTGTGTGTGTGTGTGTGTGTGTGTGTGTGTGTGTGTGTGTGTGTGCGGCCTGGTTATAGAGATGACTCATTAAAAAGTGCACAGTAGATGCAGACCAGATCTGAACTCCCTGTAAACTAAGAAAATAGGCAGCAGATTAAGACTCCTTACATACAATATACTCTATGTCTAATAACGCTCTGTCCTCCTCCCTGCACAATGTTATCATTATTGTAACCGGCATTAATTATTGATTGATAGCTGCCAACCAACTGTGCAGTACATAAACAAAACTGCACGTTTATGGCGACATCATCCACGTTGTTGGGGTTTATGGCAACATCATCCACGTTGGGTGTAATTTAACTGTTAAAAATCAAGCCGACCAGTCCAATTACTGGTCGGCACAGACAGACATTGGGATTGACGGTTATAACAACCAGCGATTGCAGAGCTAACAAGCACACGGAGCCATCAAGACAAATCAATGGGGAACAAGAAAAGGAAGGTGTCAGGTGCAATAATCACAACTTCTGACAGGAGCTACAAAGACGTTAGGATGATGACATTTAAGGTTGATGTTGACTTATTATAGCTGCGTGCCGGTGTTGGCGCATCAAAGATAGCAGACATATAAGCACAAGACGGATGGCAGGGCGACAAGTTGTGAGCTTCTAAGTCTGATCTTCTAAGTATAAATCAGAAGTTAATGAGCCCTATAGTGCATAAATCCGGGCAGGTGTTCACCCCAATTAAATTGAAGAGCATATTGAAAGTTAAATTACACCATAATATGTTCTCATATTGTTATTTGTGTACTGTATCCTCGCTGTCCATTACCGACATGATTTGCCTTTTCAGTTTAATTTTTTAAAGATTTGATGCAACTCCTTGACGATTAAGTCAGTGAAGACGGAACGGAAGTGAGGAGGCCGTTTCACACCACTTTATCCAATGATCATTGTCAGAGGTTCCGTTGCTCCATACTGTATGACCGAAGTGTTTGGAAATGATGGGAGGCAACAGTCTGTAAAATATAGTGTAAAATTAAACCAAACGGGTCCATTTGGTTACATTTTACACTCTCAAGAGTACAATTATTGTTAAACATCTCTATTACTTAGTTCACAATTAGAGAATGTAGAATAATTGTTATTTTGATCAACGTTTGCCTGTTATCTCTCTTAATGGTACAAACATCAATACAGCATGGAATTGTGGACACAATCGGCTAAATCATTTTAGGGTCTGAGAGGCTAAATTTCATCAAATGGTGGTCCGCGGCTCAAATGCTCAAATCCTTTATCTGAAAAGGGTTCAATACCACTGCTATATACAGTATAGGCATATCGGCAAAGTATACATGTGCTCTGGGTTCTATAACTTCTACTGTACCTGTAAATCCATGGGGGTTTATGTTTTTGACATGTTTCACACTGTTAAGACTTGTTGGTTGCACCCATTCTCACATAATAATATCACATGCTGCTGCAGTATGGGGCTGACTGTCAATTTGAGTGTAAAAATGTATCCATTGCTGTGTCAAAAGATAATAGAAGCAGTGGCTGTGCTTCCATATAAGACCTGCCAAAGAGTTTGTGGCCTGCCATATGCCAGACTCAGTGTTTTTTGTAGGACTTTCTTTTGGGGGGGGGGGGGGGGGGCTTACCAGCTGTCAAATATAACATTCCTCTTTAACTCTTTGAATATGCTAGACATGGTCTAATTAAGAACTAAATGGTCTTGACGGGGCACTGTCAGACAGCCAGGAACAGAAGTGGCTTCAGTTAGTAGAACCGCTACAGGGCATTGACATTAACATGTGTCAATTTAAAACAAGACTATAATGGCTTCTTATATGGATCTAACTATGAGACTTCGTCTGTTTGTGAACTGGCCTGGCCTCACAGGTCACACCACTTTTTTGCCAATCGGCATGACCTTTTCCAAAAGATCGTTGCACCTCTCATTGATACACCACATTTTAGCTAACTGGAATGAACTGAGCTCTCACACACGAGTGTCGGTGGGGTGAACGGTTCTCAAGTTATGTGGATTACACACACACACACACACACACACACACACACACACACACACACACACTGCATTTATAGTTAGATAGATGCTTTGCGATGATGTAATGTGAACACGGGCTAATCTACAGTGTAAGTGAAGGCAAACGGTAAGGCTATATTCGTACTTAATTTCTACAAATTACCAAAACAGGAAAACATACAAATAAATGTTTTTTAGGACAACCCAGATTTAACTCAACCCGCTCTCGCTAATGAGGGAGCCTTCATCACCTTGGTCCTCATTAGGACTGTAGCATGGTGGCAATGAAAGCAGAATTTAAATTTACATTTATGCAAATTACCGTCAACCATTAATCTGGAATTCATTACTTAATGAACGTAATGTAGAAAACTTGCTTTAAATATTGTATCTCTTGTCCTAATTATTATGTTTAACCCATTTTGGGCGTTTCAAGCATTCTGTTATACTTTAGCTATTGGAAAATAGCAGATCTACAAGCTCATAGCGTGCCACGAGTGGCGCACTATGAACTTGTAGGTCTGCTATTTTAATAAATCGTAGAAATGCGGCACAAATCTTTGAATAGGTATATATTCTTTCAGAGCGAACGTTTTTTTATTTCAACGTCAGGCCTAAATGGGTTAAAAAATGTGTTATTACAGCCGCAGTGATGTTTATTTTTATTTGTAACTAAGCCTGTTTAATAGTATTAACATTTAACTTGTATAGTTGATAATTAAATTGATATGGAACACCTAGAGAATATCACTTGAGTGGGAAGTGCTGTTGAGATGAATAGAAACATGCCGTTAATGTGAAAAGGGGGAAAAAAAGTGTCTCCTTGTAAGATGTAGATGGATAGAAACAGGGAGCACATGTACATTCATTATAAATGTGTACGCATGCTTAAGCAAAGAAAATGTTAAATGTATCAACCTGACCTGCTATGCAAAGCTGTGATAATATTTAAAACATGTCAAACTGCTCTGTCTCTGATACGTGATTCACACGTTAACACGATTTCTTTTCTCTCAAGACACTCAACAGATGAGAGGCATGGGTCATTAGTTCATCATTCAACCACGCACGCAAATGCACAGTGCTACACCGTGAAAAACCTTCTTCATACATCATGCGAGAGAGAGAGAGAGACAGACAGAGACAGAGAGAGAGACAGAGGGCGGGCCATACACGTTAATGTTTGAATTGAATTGAATTGAATTGAATTGAATTGAATTGAATTGAATTGAATTGAATTGAATTGAATTGAATTGAATCGAAGAGAAGTGAAGAGAGAGAGAGAGAGAGAGAGAGAGAGAGAGAGAGAGAGAGAGAGAGATGAAGGGTGGGGTCAGAGAGAGAGAGAGAGAGAGAGAGAGAGAGAGAGAGAGAGAGAGAGAGAGAGAGAGAGAGAGAGAGAGAGAGAGAGAGAGAGAGAGAGAGAGGGCAGAGGGAGGGAGGGAACCCTGTTGCCAGGTAACGGTAACAGACAGTCGGTCACTGGGGTCAGGCTGTCACAGCATGACTGCAATCCGGAGGATTCCGCAGGTACAGAAAGGCTGTCAGCGATGGTTGCTGGAACTAAGGAACTGGATATGTGATTATTTGTATTGTGTGATTGATTGGATTGCACTTTGTGAGTTATTGATGGATGGATGTATTGATTCCTTGACTGACTGGATGTTTTTGCAGTCATAGTGATGAAGTGATTGGTCGATTGACTAACTGACCGACCGACCGACCGACCAGTTGATTAAATGGACATACCAAAATTGATACTGTAGGTCCATTTCAGTGAGCAATCATATACTCAATTGGTCCACCGATTGTAAACCCAACATTTGCCTCCAACCTTTTGTAATTAGTTATTTAGTCATAGTGTATCGAATATCCACCTTCTGCTGTTCACCTATCTTCAAAAAGAATATATACACACACACACACACACACACACACACACACACACACACACACACACACACACACACACACACACACACACACACACACACACACACACACACACACACACACACACACACACACACACACACACACACACATTTCGATTTCTTTATTTGAATCCACAAATTACAATTAATTTTACATTTAATTTTTACTTTAACTCCTAAAGCCTAGGAAGTTATTCTGGACTGCAGCAGCCAGGGGTACCTTCCTCCTGCGCAGGTCTAGTAGGAGTGATGCCCTGGCCATTTCTCTGATGGTGCCATCATCATTATTGAGCATGTGCAGTAGGTGGCTCATCCGTGTTGCTGCATAAGTCCACTCTACATTTGGGACCCCCAGCCCCCCTTCGCCATATGAAAGGAAGAGTATGTCTCGTGTGGAGTGTGAGTTTAGGCCAACCCATTTTCTGGCCAGCTGGACAGTTCTATTTGTCAGGTCTCTCAGTGCATGTTGTGAGATGTGTACACACACACACACACACACACACACACACACACACACACACACACACACACACACACACACACACACACACACACACACACACACACACACACACACACAGCTAAAACACATTTGTTTTGTTTCCAGTTTGTCTTTTTATCGGAATAAACCCTCCTGAAGGACACTTCCATGAGTGCTGGAATTCTGATTCTTCTGTGCCGGGTAAATAGTCTATTAAATGTGACTGAGTTGTTTTCACATTCACATTATGTCTAGTTTGATTCAAACATCAGCCCTGAGGGATCTGCGTTGGGACATATTACATGTTCCTATTTGTGGTTTAACTCTGGGCCGTGAAGTGAAATCTCTTTATGCTTGTCAAGGCCCTTCAAAATATGTGATCCAAGGTTAAATCGGTCACTGTGTGCCTTTGTTGACTTGTATTGTGTATTGTATTGTATCTGTATGCTGCAGGGCGGGTCCTTGGGGTCCAAGACAAATTTCTCCCTTGGGAGACAAAATAAAGAAACCTTGAACCTTGAACAAAGTTAATTGTCAACAAAGCCAATCAGAAGGGGACATGATATGATAAAATGTGTATGATACATGTCTGTGATAACATTTACCAATTGGGTTTTGGACAAAAGTTGTAGTAGTAGTAGTATAGTAGGCCTACAGTAGTTGCATAGGTCGCACATTATGAAAACCTGCAAAATCTGTCCGTCCGTCACGCGCTCCACATAATATGGGCTCCTCCATTATGTGAAGATCACGACACTGACCTCATTAAACCTTATTGGATAATGGATATTCATACATGGAGAAGACTGGATCATCACCTATATCTGCATACCGGTATATCAAGGCGGCCAGCAACTCTACATCTGACCTCAAACCTTAAACCCTTCGATCTCCTTTGATATATGGAGCCGAGCTATTCTGTTCCGAGATTACATATGTTGATCCTCCCCATCCGTCTCCCTTTTAACTGATACCTGTCCATTCAAACTCTAGACGGGCCCGCCCCAAAGTCATTAGTGCAGCCGCGCCTGGCGCTGGTAGCCGACGAAAACTAGAGTTCTCAACAGGCCCGGAAATGAAGGCTCGGCCCTAACCTGGGCCCTCATCAAACCTTGTACACTCAGGACACTGCCCCCGCTGCCAGATCTCCAAATATGGAGCTGACCTGTTCTGACATTCCAGATCTGACCTGAACCCTGTACACTCAAGACACAGTCCATATATATGGACAGTACAGAATTCAGTCCATATGTTGATCTGACCCGCCATGCCAAAGCCCCAGCGCTCGCCCAGCAGTCTGCCCTGTCACCCAGACGGATGTGTGCACGCGACCTCGCCCTCAGGGCGTCATACTGGTAGTAGAAAATGTAGAAGAAAATGCTAAATAGCAGAAAATCTAGTTAGGCAGAAATTAGCCTAGCCTACAGTAGGACTATACTGTATACGGGGGAGTTGCAACATGATCCAAGAATTCCAGGGAAGGAGGAATGTTTTTGATTGCACAAGCTACGGTTCAAGAGGTAAAGGCCAGAACATCAAGTGCTGTTATTTCACCATGTGATTTCCTCCTCGGCCCACTGGCAGTAAACTGGGGGCCTAAACATCATCTCCGTACCCGGCCTGGCGAAGATAATTCAAGTCTGGTTCAACAGCAATGTTGGGGTGAAGGCATCTTAATGCTGCCTTCGACGCTGCGTTCGGAAGGAATGCAAAAGCATTGCACACAAAGGCCAAAGCACACAACAACAGCTGCTGCCATATTGCCACAGCAATAATTCACCGCCATTTAAAAAGGCATCTGTTGTGGACTTTACTCACAACATGGTGTCCTTGGACAGAACACAAAGCACAACTCATTCTGTTTGTTATTATTATTGGGGAGGCACAATGTGTTTTTTACACTTATGTTGAGCTATTGTAATCACTGGCGTCTATTTGTTTGTCTGTCACAGCAATAACTCAATATAATGCGTTTGTTTTGCATTGGTCTTTTTATGTTGCTATGGACCATATGTCTTTAATAAAGATTGATTGATTGATTGATTAAAAAATGGGTTGTATTTAAGCAGTATTCCACGAGAGAGTGTTCTTTACTGTCATTAATGGCATGCATGCCTGCGTCGCTGCAGGGACGAGTCTCACACGCAGCGCAGAAGTGCCATTAATGACAGTAAAGCACACGCTCGAGTGCAATATATACAACAGTTAAAAAATACACGTCAACTCAATTTCATTATAACTAAGAAATTAATAATACTATGACAGAAAATATCCTGTGAAAACAGCTAGCCTAGCCACCCAATCGGCTCTACTCTGGGAGAGCAGCGAGACTCAGCACAGCTGATTTCTATGTTTTGATTAGGCGGTCAATCATGGTCGTTTAAGCACGGCTAGATGGATATTTCAACCAATCAGATTGCTTTCTCGGAACGACCACTGGCGTGGCTGCAGCCCTTCTCCCGAGTGCTTCTATCATATCTATGAGTCAAATGTGGAATGATTTTCATGCTTGAATTTTGACCATGAAGTTTCCCCAATTCATGTCAAAGTGTCCTTGAGCAAGACACGGCTCCCAATGAGCAACTTCATGCCTTGCACGGTTGGCTCCACTGTTGTGAATGGGTGAATGCAATGCATTGTTAAGGTGCTTAGCATAAAAGGTGCTCCATAAAGGACATGTTATACAGTCAAAAAGATTGATGACCGGAGGAGTGGTGAGGCAGCGGAGACTGAACGTACTGCTTTGATCCACAGATCTGATGAGAATCGTGTACATCCTATAATAGGCATCACTCACATCCCGGTGACCTTGAGCATGTTATGCTCTGAGATGACATACTGCCTCTCTCAGTACCATGGGGTGGGTGCTTACGGCGAGTGTTTGACCAACACCTTTTGGCCGCGCTCATCCCTGGCTCTCTGTGCGTTTGCACATCTCCTCTCTGGGCCCAAAGCCACCCTTCCGCCCCCACCTCTCGCCCGCTAATCCGCAACACTCGATGCTGAGGCTGCAGCCTGGTAATTCACCAAATCCCCTTCCAGTCCATTTGGCCCATACCTCTCTCTCTCTCTCTCTCTCTGTGTCTCTCCCACCGCTCGGCATGTTGTGAACACACTCCTTCAAAGCACATACATTCAGAGGGCCACACTCCAGACAGACATGCACCCAGTATAATATAACATAACATAACGGTCTTGTACAATTTACAATTACAATCTTACACTGAATGTTTTTTGTAGCAGTGTACAGTCATACAGCACTGTACACAGATGGAAAGAAACTATTTTGCCTATTTTTGGGGATGTTTTTGAAGTTACTAATGTTGCTCTGGAGAGGGAAGTATGAATGTAATGTCAATGACGTTACAAGAATAAATGATAACTACCGGTAGATTGGATCCATTGGAACAAATTTACTGAAAAGTTAAAGTTTGCGCCATAAACGTTTCGACCGACTAGGTCTTCATCAGGCAAATATTGAATAGAAATATTGGAATATTTGCCTGATGAACACCTAGTCGACACCTAACGAAACGTTGCAATTTGTTGTCTTTTAATAAAGTAAGTCTCGGAGCTCTACAAACTGGTGTGCGGATGTTCTTCCTCTTCCTTGACATTTGCCTTGATGCCTGACATCCAGCACCTGGCCTGAATATAGGCATTGACATGCATGTGCACACAATCTCCTCTGTGAGATATATGATTTAACATTTTGCATGGATAATTCACACTGATATTAATAAAGTTCACACTATACTGCAGGTTGGGCTTTTAGAGTGCTTAACTCTGAGAAGGAAGTGAAATGGGGAATTACATTTTTTATCTAAATAGCTTAGGAGCATCGAATAACTTTGGAACAATTCAAACAAGAGCTAATTATTTCAGACAAACCCCTTTGGATTTCGTGTATCCGAGCCGTGCTTATTGCCTAACCGGCGTATATTGTCTGACTCTTTTTGATGTAATGGCGTTATAGTTATCCTGGCTCCCTGAATGCATAGATTGTGCCTTCGGTATGGTAATTGGGAGATGGTAATTATTGTGTGTATGATATACAGATTTAATCATCATGCTCGGATGAATGTGGCCCGTGTTCTTCATTTGAGGAATTGTTTGGGAAATATGTCTGAATGAGGCAATCACGGTCCTAAGCGATTGTAACAGAACGCCTGCAGGGAGATGTTAAATATGTCCAGCCAATCCCACATCCAAAGCAATAAAGCTGAGCAAGAGCGGAGGGATTTACAGAACAAGCCAAAAAAGGCGGGAAGACATGAGAGAGAGGAGACGGGAGGGATTGAAGAAAAACAGTGGACAATAAAGAAGACAAAACACAATTCAACTGTGAATGCTAATCCCATTAAAACAAGGAAAGCATCTGTGTCATTTTAGATTCGAGCTATTGTAATAAGTGGCCAAATTTGACTGAGGGACTGCCATTGGATTTCTTTGAATTTTCGTTATTTCATGTCATATGAAAGCATGGAATCATAGCTTCAAATTGACATATTTGTGCAGTTTGACCCACCAGTTTTGGAGATATGCCTTATAGAATAATGTCTTGCAGAGAAACAGTGAGTTGAGAAACATTACTGAACTTGAAGTGATTGATTCTGTAATGTCCCCCACCGAGGTAATGGCCTGTAGTTATTGCTGCCGAGCCCCGCTGCCCGAATAAATTATTCACTTAATATGTATAGTATGTATTAGTTGATTAATCTACCAATTTATAGGCTGGGTCAAAGTGATTGTTAACTGCAGAGACTTGAGTCATATACAGCCCGGCTGACTGCAGAAATATAATAAGTGGCACTGCTGTACTTTCATTAAATATGAATTTGGTGGTCACATCTCAGAGCAGCGACTGAGGGTTGACTTTTACCACAACACCAAGTGTTTCCACCACAGTGTTGATATTCGTCGACTAATACTACGTTGTTGACTACCTTTTTTCGCTGACGAAAAACTAAATGGAAACAAAATGAAAACTAAGCTATGATGACTGAAACAAAAAAAAATACTATATTGAGAGTTTCGTCAACAAATTAAAACTAGACAAAAATGTTAGGAGGGACTAGTGGACGAGAGATCCAGTATACATAAAAGACAAGTAATTTTACACTTGACGCCTGCTGACATACTGGACCAGGGCTACAAGAGACTATGACTAAAACTAAAATCAAAATTTGCTGTCAAAATCAAGACTGCACGGGACCGCTTTTCTCATTAGGAGGAAGCAGCGTATATACAAACTGCCGGTGTGCATTCATTCAGCATCAGGGTGAGGATTTAGTGTGCTGCTCGAGGACACACTTTGACAAAAAGCCAGGTGGTGGAGCCCGCCATGGGGGGGGATCGGATCGGGGGAACCTTCTGGTTCCAAGACAGCCAGCCCGCTCTACCTCCTGAGCCACTGCCGCCCCATATCCACCGAGTGCTGCCATGCATGCGTATAACACCCTGCCGGTAGATTCAGCATAATATCATACAGCTGCTTATAAATGACTTTCTGTGAGACAAAGTCGGATCCAAAAGAGAGGGTGTGCGCACGCATGTGCATGCACACACACATACACAGTATTATTGTAATAAAATAAAACTGCCTACAGTATATGCACTATAATAACTTTGCAATTGAATTCCAAAGCAGCAGCACTTCGTGGCATATGCAGTGCAGTGTAGTAGGACCTCATGCTCTTTACGTTCAGAGTGAGGGAGGCTTATGTAGGGACAAGAAGCGGTCGATGTTGTTAAGAATCCCCCAGAGAGAGACTGCTGTTGGACTGGGTAGACGCTAGTACTAAATGAAGGTAAAGGGGTGGGAGAGCGAGTCCCGCCTATACTACTGTATGTGGCTGCAGGTTTCTTACATTTCTCCATTCAGTGTTTTGCAGCTTTGCCTTGAGAATGCATAGCCTAGAGGTGGAAAAAGTAGTGAAATGTTTTACTTAAAGGGGCAGCAGCGGCTCCGGGGAAAAGTGACTGGATGGGAACGGGGAGGTTCCCAGTTAGAACAAAATGTAGCCTACTTAAAATAACAAATGTATAAAAGTAGTCATTGTGTAGTAAATGGCCCGAAATATAGGGCTGAAGTGGTTACTGTATGTTTTGTCATAATAATCTAAATCTACAAAGTAACTATAGTAACAAATGTTTTCAATAAATAATTGTAGTGGAATACAAGTACAATATTTGCCTCTGACATGTAGTGGAGTAGAAGTACTGGAAATTGGAAATACTCAATTAAAGCACTCAAAATTGTACTTTTACTTGTAATTTCCTGAACAAATAGCCGTTATTTGTCGGGAAGCGATGCTGCCAAAATACGTAGCCTACGTTTATTCAGTTTAAATATGTATAAATCAGATCTAGTGGAATGGCTAGTAGCCTTTCCACTAGATCTGATTTAGGCTACTCACATCATTTTCGGATGGCTATAATGTTGTTAGCTTAGATACTGGACTGCGCCATCTTTGATTGTGCACGCGTGTGTGTGCATGCACGCTTTCAGTCTCCAAATGCCCCTCCCAGGCGCCATTTCTGGTCAAAACAACGCTTATTGCACAGAGCCTGATGGTTGTAGTATAATGGCGCCGGCCAGTACTGATCATTCTCCAGGCAGAGAACAACCGGTCAAGAGTCAACACACACCATTAAGCTGACACAACATGCAGTGTTTTGGATCATCAAAAAAAGGGGTGAACAGGGCGATATCCTGGCATGTTATAAACACATTAACCCCCCGGGGGTATTTAGGACCATTACATCAGAGCGTCCAGTGATTTGCAGCAACGGAGCACATTTAGCGACGCACCAAAACACCCCGAGGCGATCGACAACAACGGGAGGTATGATTCATTCTAATGCGACTAGCGATGGGACCGTGATGGCCCGTCTAAAACATAATCTTTGCTTAGAATTGGACGGAATGATTTAGATCAAGAGTTATTAGATTTTCGAAATGAAAATGGAAATGATCAATAAAGGGGACAACTTGGAACCCCCTCAAGGACCACTGGTGTTCCCCGGACGACTGGTTAAAAACCACTGGCCTAGGCTAGTGGCAGCCTAGGCTAGTGGCAGCCTAGGCTAGTGGCAGCCTAGGCTAGTGACAGTGCCTACATACAGTGGTGCAGAGAATGCAGATCGCTCACCAGAATGTTCACAGCGTTTCCGAAAACGAAGGTTTGCCCACAAGGCAAGCATCAAAAGCATGCTATCAAGATTACTGCTTATCGACACAAACACTGCACATGCTTTTCCTAAAAAATGCAATTGATTTTATGTTCTGGGTTGTAACATATAGTGATTTTGTGTTACAGCTAATCTGTTTCCTCAGACAAGCTTGGAATTGTTTTCTTGTAATGCGCGCAAATGTACATGACAAAAGAGAGAGAGAGAAAGAAAGAGAGAGAGATAGAGAGAGAGAGCTGCATTAAAACAAAATCTTCCTTGCAGCTAAACACAGTCTAATGGCTTTTGCACCTTTGCCAAAGCCAGGACTTCTGTGGTTCAAAGTAAAATGCCATCACCCTCTGGATGTGCCAATGGTTGATGGTTTTAAGAAAACAAAAATATTTGTTCAGAACCTTTAGGGAGGGTAGGAGGGTAGGAGGGTACAACCTCAAAGGGCGAGCGAGAGCGAGAGTTTAACTTATACAGCGAAATACAGCAAGAAAGAACAAAGGGAGGATATTGGAAGAGAGAAAAAAAGAGAGGTAAAGAGAGAAAAAGAAAGAAAGAGAGATGTGTTTCCCGGAGGAGAAAGTGAATAATGACTGAGAAGACGCAGGGAGGAATTAGTGGACATGTGTGGAGAAGATAAGTCATCCAACCAAATCACCTTACTGTATAGGGAACATGATAATCACCCTGGCAACAACTGTTTTAAAAAGCAAAGCCGTTATGGTGCATTTGACAGACGATAAGATATACTAATTTGTTAACTTAATGTAGACATACTTGGTTCTCAAACTTTTGGTAATTTCAAGGACCCCCATGAGAGAGTACACAACAAACCCTTTAGAGTCCATGCTGGACCACATTTTGAGAACCAGTGCTTTAATGATACTAGAGCGGTGCCCGTTGGGCATTGCCCACGCATTATCTATTTTTGTGCTGGTTCTGGACACTCCCTGTGGGGGTGTGGAATGTGTGTCAAATTTGAAGTCAGTGGGGCGAACAGTTCTCGAGTTACGTGGATTGCAGACATAATACACAATTACACATTTTTCTTAATTTTATGAAATATGTATACTTTCTTTCTTGTTTTTTTCTGAAAAAGGAACATTTTGGGGTAAGCTTATATAGTGTTTAAATGGTTAGGTTTGTTGGGACAATCAATCACGTGACCACAGAGAAGTTCTGGCACGGCTCAAGAAGGCCCCAGATGGTCTCAGATCTGCTTGTTATCACCAATAAATGGGCCGGGCTCCCCTGCAGTGAAGCCACTGCTCAAATAATTACTTTGAGTTGGCTGGGCTCTGTGATGCTCTATGATCTCCTCATAACAAAAAAAATAATATGTGGGGATGATTTTTAATTAGCTTCTCGGCGACCCTTTTGTCCCATCAAAGTCCGGAAATGAGCTCTTTGGAATAGTGCGACCGTCCACAGGGGCTTGTGTGTCGAGACCGATTTATACTGAGCCGCCCGCCGTACGTGTCTCGCACCGACAGTAGGCGATGATCCACAAGCTGGCAACACTTTGTGAAGTTGTGGATCCTAAAGTATAAGTCAGGTGTCATCATAGTGTCTCCAGTATGAATGTTGAGTCTGTCTGGACAGGCAGAGGAATATCTGTAGCCATGAGAGGATCACGAGAGAACAGACTGTCACAGAGACAGAGGGAAGGAGGGAGGGAGGGAGGGAGACAGACAGAGAGCGTGCTCAGAGTTTGAATAGGATGTTTTGGTTTTTCTCTGATTGTCCTCAGGAGGGCATTGTTGTAAAATTCTACACCCTGGCTGACACAGATGCCAGGTATACTGTGTGTGTGTGTGTGTGTGTGTGTGTGTGTGTGTGTGTGTGTGTGTGTGTGTGTGTGTGTGTGTGTGTGTGTGTGTGTGTGTGTGTGTGTGCTCGCGTGCGGGCGTGCGTGCGTGTTTGTGCAGCATGGCAGGTTTACACTGGAGGTAAAAACACAATATGTGGCTACCTATATATGGACGCAGGTCTGCTGTGCACAATTTTTACACTCAACATAAAAATGTTATAGGGAAATCATTTTTGAAGGCACTTCATCCAACACGTACAGCCCTGCATGCCTGCCCAAAACCTATAGTATAGTATAGTATAGTATAGTATAGTATAGGGGTTCTCAACCTTTTTGGCTGGGGACCCCCTATAGTATATAGTAACTATAGTATAGTATAGTATAGTTTCAGTTTCATTATATAGATATTCCACTGTAGTTAATGATAACTACTTTTTATGATGTATTGCCATGATTTTTGTTCTTGCTTAATGTAAGTCGCTCTGGAGTATTTTATGCCTAAATTGTAATTGTAATTGAAATTGTACAGCGCTTTCTCCATGCACTACCCCTACCCGCCCTTCTAGACCAGAAAGAACACTGGCTAGGCCAGGCTACCCGCCCCTCTAGACCAGAAAGCACACTGGCTGGGCCAGGCTACACGCCCCTCTAGACCAGAAAGCACACTGGCTGGGCCAGGCTACACGCCCCTCTAGACCAGAAAGAACACTGGCTGGGCCAGGCTACACGCCCCTCTAGACCAGAAAGAACACTGGCTGGGCCAGGCTACACGCCCCTCTAGACCAGAAAGCACACTGGCTGGGCCAGGCTACACGCCCCTCTAGACCAGAAAGCACACTGGCTAGGCCAGGCTACACGCCCCTCTAGACCAGAAAGCACACTGGCTGGGCCAGGCTACACGCCCCTCTAGACCAGAAAGCACACTGGCTAGGCCAGGCTACCCGCCCCTCTAGACCAGAAAGCACACTGGCTGGGCCAGGCTACCCGCCCCTCTAGACCAGAAAGCACACTGGCTGGGCCTGGGCCAGGCTAGTAGGGCAAAAAAACACCAAACGTTAGATTATAGAGATAAGAGGTTTCTCTGCCTGGCGATAATCAAAAGGATCACATTTGCCATCATGGTGATTCTTACTGTGGCTTTAAATGTCTATGCGAGTGGAAAAATAATTATGATGATTTGCTTTGGAGTAAAAAAACGTCTACAAAGTGGCTGTCGGAGTAGGGAATAGTCCACAGCGCACGGTACACATCACATCGTGCAAAGGCACGCGCACACGCGCACACACACATGTGTTTGATGTCTTATTCATGAAGGTGATCACGATGCCTCCAGCACTGTGGAATGTGAGTGATCCCCATGGCATCCAAGGGACTTTTGTTCTGGAGTGATTTAAAGGCTACACACGCAAAAAGGTTTCATTCACTATACTGGTGAGGACATCAACATTTTAGAGCATAAATTGTATGAATGCCAATTGTTTAATACATTTTTCCATTTGTATCGGTATAGCCGTATAGGTCCTTTCAAACGGGCAACGATTAACGCACCTAGTATATGTGGAGAAGCGTGGAGAAGTCGAGGGGCGACAACGCAAACGTATTTACGCGGGCCCAGTGTCCATGACATCATGGAGCCCATGGACACTTTGAAATACTAAAATATCATAAAACACATATTATTACCCACGTAAAAAACCCCAGGAAAGTGTTTCTTGTCTCCCAAACATCATTGAAATAAGATCTGGTTGCAAAATGGGTGCAGTGGCCCTTCATTTAATGTCGAAAAATAGCAGATCTACTATAAGAGCTCATAGTTTGACTATAATTCACGTTCAACTGTAATTCCAACACCTACAGTATAAACCCAACATCTATAAAATGTCTATAATAATTATCCTAATACCAACCTGAATATTTTTGTAATTGTAAACATAATCTCTAAAACATCTTTCAAGCATAAATCAACACTTTCTTCTTCTGAGGACGAGGAAAGGGTCCTCAAATTTATTTATCATATTCTATGACGCACGCACGCACGCACGCACGCACGCACGCACGCACGCACGCACGCACCTCTTGCCTAATCGCCTCATTTGACTTCACGTTTGCCGCTTTCTCTCGCTCCTCTGCCTCTCCTCATATCTCTAGCGCCCTGATGCATGCTGGGGGAATTAGGCCTTGTTTTGATCGGCGCTCCAGTGATTGATATTTGTCGTGTGATCTCCGGCTAAGCAGGCGCGCACAGGGGCGGCGCTCCGTCTCCGCTGACATTTTAGAAGCGCAACCATTAGTTATGCACTTGATCGGGTAAAAAAAACAACTCGACACACACACACGCCGCTCTACCTGCTTGGTTCCTTCCCTGTGTGGTTTCAAACAGTGGGGGGAATACTAATACTATTCCAACTTGCCTCATTGCCTCCACTCGTATGCTCCGGCAAGCACGAAACCACCCACTGCCCCTGTGAATTCTGGGAAATTAGCAAGGGGCAAATTGAGGTGCCGTTCTTTTTTCCTTTGCCCGGGTGTAAAATGTGTTATTCAGGGAATCTCCCCCAGACAACCTCGGTCTCCGCTGCCTGCCGGCGTCATCTATGGTCCATACTCCATATATGCATGGAGCTGGCCTTTTCTGACATAACAACACTCTGATATAGGTTACAGAACTCGTACAGGAATAAAGTGACACAGAGAGACAGAAATCTCCATATGGGCATATAGGGACACAGACGGATGGGTACTCTGACACGGCTACAACAGGTATTGCATAGCCGGGTGGGGCATGGATCAACAACTTCCATCGTTACCGACTCAGTGCTCTACAGCCGGGCACCGCTCTAGTTTAAGTACAATTTTAATACCCAGAATTTCACTGCATGGTATTTCTTAATACTTTTACTTTTATTAAATCCAAAACTGGGAACTCACTTGGGTCATTAATTGCTGCTTGGCTACACCAAAAGTATGTAAATCTGGGTGTTATTTAAACCGTATAATTACTATAGTTAATTGCACTGTTTAAAGCGAAAAGCTTTGAATTCTCAGTAACCTTGGCAGGCGAGGTTGACGGTTTGCATCGTTTGACAGCTCCCCTTGGTGCACAGGCCAAAGCTTCACAGGCACTTGCTGGTGCTGTTTCCCCTTCTCTTTCCTTTTTTTTAGGATGAATGATTTTGGTTCACCGAGCGCCTGTGATATGTTAAAACCTTTAAGTGCACAAATCATCCGCCCAATTAAGCCCATTCGGAGATGAGATAGCTGCGTTTGATTGGCTGTACAAAAGGAGACAGTTTGGGATAGACCAAGGTCATGGTGAGTTATTTCCCCTAATGCTCCGGAGAGGAATTACAGGCTCAGTGGCGTTTACTGGCAGCCTGGCAGAGGGCCTGAAGCACCACCACCTTGTTCTACCACCTCTCCCCTCTGATGCTCAGCGCTGGCAATTAATACTGTGGCAAGAGGGACTTCCATTAAGTCAGACCTCCTGTTAGTCCGATCTGTGCTGCGGGTTACAAATCACCTGTGCTGTGGGTTACAAATCACCAGTTATGCGGGTTACAAATCACTGGTGATGCGGGTTACAAATCACCAGTTATGCGGGTTACAAATCACATGTGATGCGGGTTACAAATCACATGTGATGCCGGTTACAAATCACCAGTTATGCGGGTTACAAATCACAGGTGATGCGGGTTACATATCACATGTGATGCGTGTTACATATCACATGTGATGCCGGTTACAAATCACCCATGCTGAGGGTTACAAATCACCGTGCTGCGGGTTACAAATAACCCGTGCTGCAGGATTTTCATCAAAGAGATTTGGTGTAGCGGTGGAGCAGGCCTAGTGTCGAGCCTTGAGCCCTCAATCAATTATAATACTGTTTAAGTCATTAAACCTTGATATCCAAGAACGCTGTGCCATAATTGTGCTGTTCTGTTAGTTGTAAGAGTAATCTTCTCATGTTTTGTTTTGAGTGATTATGGACTATATTATTAATAGCTGCCATTTACTAAAAGGTTGCAGTGTTATACTTTGGTGCTCATTTATTAAGAAGAAACCCTTTCAAGGCACATTTGTTTGATGTCTGTTTTGCAGGCAGAGGTTTCAAGCCTTTTATCTAATTAGACTTTATACTTTATTACGGTTGGATTCTGCTTTCCAAAACCCGCATACGACCACAGCAAAGCGACTCAGTATCAAACATTATGCAAATGGTGCGGCAATCAGCTCAACCGTACCTCTGGGTGTTGCCATGTTAATCTAAAACTAATGGGATTCAGTCACCCTCGCTCTCGTCATCACAAGCGCTCTGACCAGGGCATTATTTCCCCATTTCAACGTATACGCACAGTTCACAAAACTTCGGTCAACATGAGTCTATACATTTTGTCAAGCGTATAAGTGTGCACCTTTTACCAGTTAATGTACGCACAAAGGCCTGCTCTCCTCAACCCTTAAAAGTATTTAATTATATATGATAATAGGCGGTGGGAGTTCTGCGGGGAGATCACTTGCAGTGAGCAGGAGGTGAAGGCTGTGGAGGGTGGGGAATATCTGCTAATTAGCCGTATGATTGAAACCCCCTGGGGAGGGAGGAGGACGGAGGACGCTATCTCACTCACTACGGTGCATGACAGGCCAGGTGGGACTATGGCGGCGAGCTGACAACTCGGTCAGCCAGAGAAGCCATGATGAGCAACATCCCCGTTCTGTATAAGATAATGCCAAAGGGCGTTATAGCTAATACGTTATTTTCATTGTATTACAACTAAAGTGCATAATGCTGTACCTGATATGTCCAAAACCGTTACTTTTCAGGATTCAAATTCAAAAGTAAAAGCAGCGGATCTAAATAGTAAATGCTGCATTTATATACAGTAGCACATTTATGCAAAGCGCTATAGATTGTGCATTACATTCACACACACACACACACACACACACACACACACACACACACACACACACACACACACACACACACACACACACACACACACACACACACACACACACACACACACACACACACACACACACGTTAGAAATACGAACTCGCTGTTTCAACTGACAGTTGACTGTGTTTTGCATAAGAGACTTGTACTCGTATACCATACTGTACTGTACCCGTTAACCCATTCTGACCTGAGATCAGATTCATACGAGGTTTCCACTGGACACACACTGGGTCTGATTAACCCATTCTGACCTGAGATCAGTTTCTAAAAATGTCAGTCGTTCTTCGATTTTTCAAAAATAGCAGACCTACAAGCTCGTAGCGCGCCACTCGGTGGCGCGCTATGAGCTTGTAGATCTGCTATTTTTCAATAGCTAAAGCATAACATGACGCTAACACCAAAATGGGTTCCCGTTCAGAATGGGTTAACCATCCAATTTACTTCATTTACTGGGGCCATGATCCTTGGCCCACTCCAGCACCCCATTTAATCCATTAGACAAGGCGGATTCTACAACTGCATGTCTTCTAAATCCTAATAGTTTTCTGAACAAACGTTAACGTTAATTGCTGTTCGTTTTCATGTCAAGGACCCCCACAATTGTATGTATTAATGGGTTAAGACCGTAAAGCCAGAGGTGTTCTTCTGCTGCAGTCTCTATTGTGGTTTGAGGCCATTATTGTTAGCATCCCTATGGGAACATGTGTACATATGCTTTAGTATTTAATTTTATGGCTATACAGTATGTTTATTTTATGGTTTTACCATTTTATGTGTTATGTTTATCGTGTGTCTGCTGTGTTCACATCCCCGAGGTCACTCGTTGGGTTTATGTACACAAACTAAAAAAGTGTTGAATCACAAAGAGAAATCCTTTCTTAAGATGACGTTACGTAACGGCTCCAGGAACGCTCTCCATTTAGGGAATAAACGTAGCCGTTTTGTTTTGTTCATGCCGTTTCCTTCTCCCGTGATGTTTCTCAGGGGCCGCTGTGTTCCCTTGTGTTTAGCTTTGCTTCTGTTCTCACCCATTGTAAACACTATCACACTATTACTAATGATCCTCCTCCTCCGCCGTGCACGCAGGCACGCACGCACGCATGCACGCACGCACGCACGCAGGCACGCACGCACGCACGCAGGCAGGCAGGCACGCACGCACGCACGCATGCATGCACGCAGGCACGCACGCAGGCAGGCATGCACGCATGCACGCACGCACGCACGCACGCACTGCACTACCACTTCCCTCTCTAAATCCCCTTATTCAATTATGACAGCCACTAATACGTGTGTCAACATGTTTCATTAGCCCAGCCTCCTCTCCCCCCCCCCCCCCACCGAAGAGATTATCTTCTCTTCTTTCTTTTTATATTTACTAAATGCAGAAAATATAATTTTCCCTATAGGACACTATAGGCCTGCACGGAGAGAGAGAGAGAGAGAGAGAGAGAGAGAGAGAGAGCTCATGTGATTATTTTTGTTCATTACATTTCATTCAAGTCCACCAGCCATCGTTGTTTCTTTTTTTTTTTGCCCCGAAAAGCCTATTAAATATGCAGCAAAAGAAAAAATCAGCTTTCAATTTGGGTACATTGAAACGCTGGGAGAGAACACAGCTTTAGAACTCTTTACTTCCTAATACACGGTTGAGCTCTCCCACAGAGCGCCTGAGGCTAGAATGCCTTTATTCAGAAAAGAAGGAATTTGAGCAGCCTGTTGACCATATGCAGACCGCTGCCATCTTGCCAGCAAGGTGGTATAACTAGGTGAAATTTCCCATTGACAGCCCATTCATCCAAACAGAAATTTCCTATCTGATTGTATTAAACAACGTCAAACTCACCAACATCGCAGCTGTACGAAAAGCTTGAATTATCCTCTGTCTATCGACAAAGTGTTTGTTTATTAAAAGTCCACCGTAGACATCTTATGAGCTACCACTTCCTGTCAAGAAATTCCTTGCAGATGATTATTTTTCTGTCAGAGTTATCAGTTATCAGTAAAGCAACCTCCTGCTGCCTCCTGCATTGTGTGATATTCAACGAGCACTTCCAAACTCCAACACTTGGAGAAAATCACCTGCAAGGAATTTCTTGACATGAAGTATATAGCTCATAACATGTCTACAGTGGATTTTTATGAAACAAACACTTTGCACATAGAAAGAGGATAATTCAAGCTTTTCGTACAGCTGCAATGTTAGTGAGTTTAATAAATTCAGATAGGACTTTTCTGTTTGGATGAATGGGCCGTCAATGGGAAATTGCACCTACAGTAGTTACCACCTTGCTGGCAAGATGGCAGCGGTGTGCATGGTCAATAGGGAACGTGACGGTTTCTGATCATGTCACTACTGTATGTACTGTACACACGTTATACTGTATAATGCTTCATTGGTGATTTGTGTCATGATGTTGTCGTACGGGTGCTGAGAGGTCTAGATGCAGATCGGCGATTGTCGCATGGAAGCAGTGTTGATTTCTCCGACTAAAATTAAGACGAAAAATGTTCGTCGACTACCTTTTTTCACTGACGAAAACTAAATGGAAACTAAATGAAAACTAAGCTATGATGACTAAAACTAAGAGTAAATATTGACAATTCCGTCAACAAAACAAACTAGACTAGTGGACAAGAGATCCAGTGTAAGTCATTTTACACTTGGTTGCAAACTGAAAAGTGAGCTTGTAGATCGGCTATTTTGTAAAAGTGTAAAAGCCCACCAAAATACACCTTAGTTGACTAAATCAACTGTAGATTTAGTCAACCAAAATCTTATGATATTTAGCCGACTAAAACTAGACTAGACTAACACCAAAACATTCCGGGTGACTCAAACTGAGTGAAAACTATTCAAGAGACTATGCTAAAATAGAAACGTGCTGCCAAAAAACAACACTGGTATGAAGTCAGGCTTAAGGGCCCTTAGCTGATCTGAGGGGAATGGAGTGTGAATTAATGAACGCTGGGGTACATCATGCACAGGCTGTCTGCATGGCACACTGTTCATTAGAATGCTCATAACCAGCGAGTGGACGTCGTCTCCATTACCAGACCAAAGACAGACATAGAGAGAGACAAGAGTGTGGGCACCGCCGGGCTCGCTGGTCATTATCATTCTGCATGCCATCACACCAAACCCTCCACTTCCATATATCTGTCTGTCTTCATCAGGGTTTCCTCTCTCTCTCTCTCTCTCTCTCTCTGGGGGGAGAGATAGAGAGGAAGGGAGAGAGAGGAACATGGGGCACAAGAGAAGGAGAAGGATTCAAGGATTCAATTAGGCTCGTACGAAATGGACAAAGGATATACTCTCTCTCTGTGTGTATGTGTGTATGTGTGTGTGTAATGTGTATGTGTGTGTATGTGTGTGGTGTGTGTGTGTGTGTGTGTGTGTGTGTGTGTGTGTGTGTGTGTGTGTGTGTCTGTGTGTGTGTGTGTGACTGTGTGTGACTGTGTGTGTGCGCGCGCGCGCGTGTGTTTGTGCGAGAGAAAGAGATCCATTTCAGCACCATGGACAGTGACAGATGCATTATGCACATTATATGCCTGTCAAGAACAACATTTCAAATTTAGCCATGACATAAATGTGTTCCTGTCAATCTAAAGTTATAAAGCACAACCACCACATTTCAGGTGTCTGGATTATTGAGGGATGCAGTATTTCGCAGGACCCACCTTTTTAAAAATATATATAAAAACAGCCCGCTACACAGCAAGATTCACATCGGCCCCCTTGGGACCAGCGGGATCACGCTCCCGATGTATACAAGACTACAGAGGTTGCTGAACGCTGATGATATTTAAGTCACGTTTGTTTGTAGTTTAGAGAGGAGGGGCTCTGGCTAGTGGCTAGCTATACGCTACGGCATGGATAATCAACTTTGAAGATGGAGAGGGCTCAGGGCCACTATACTGTATTTCCACACTCACTCCAGAGGGCCAGATTGCATATTACTGTCATAGCAAAAATAGCTGATGTACAAGCTCAAAACGCGCCGCGGTGCAACGTGTTTGAGCTTGTAGATCAGCAATTTATTTGAGCAATTTTTTAATTGGAATCCTGAAAAGTTACTTTTTTATTTCATTTCAAATGCATTTAGTTAAGAGTTATGTTAACTTTATGAACTTTAATACAAATGCATTGGACATAATAAAAGAAAAGAATATTTTAATACTATATAGTCTTTAAGCTACTAGTATAGACTAAATTAATTATAACGGGTCATGTTTGCATCTTTGGAATTGTAACAGCTGAAATCAATAATATATCAGTATTCTGATATTAACCTGCGGGCTGCATTAAACCCATTTTGGGCGGGAACCAGTGTTGTTTTTGGCAGGCATTTTTTAGATTTAGTCAGTCTTAGTCTTTTGGGAACCCCTTTTGGTGTTAACATCATGTTATGCTTTAGCTATGCTTATGCTTTAGCTATAAAATATAGCAGATCTACAAGCTCATAGCTTGTAGATCTCATCCGAGTGGCGTGCTACGAGCTTGTAGGTCTGCTATTTTTGAAAAGTCGAAGAACGACTGACACAGAAACATAGCTTTTTCAGAAAACTGTCAGGATGTAGAAGACATTTTTAGAATCTGATCTCAGGTCAGAATGGGTTAACCTGCGGGCTGCATTAAGTGAAGGTGGGGGCAGCATGTGGTCCCCGGGCCGCCAGTTGCCCTCCCATGCTCTAAACGGCACATGAATGAATTCATGTCGGCGTGCTGGGCTGGCCTTTATAGCCCCGTGTTCTGTTCAAGGCTTTAACGACCTCCATCCATCACTCGGCCAATCGCTATCGACATATTTGGTTTCCTTGGCAACTCTATCAGTCAATCATTGTCCGAGAGTATCCGTTATTTAAAATTCATACAGACTCATCGATCAACGTTGCAAAAAAGTCTCTCTGGTGGTTTTGCATCATTCAGGTGAAAGGGATTAGGGTTACAGACAGGATTTGCGTCATGTTTACGCCTGTGCGCGGTGGAGGAAAAATGGGGAGAAAAGCAATCAGTCATTGTGTGGTTTTCTCTCATTTTTTGATTTTCTTGCTATTTTTTCTATTACCTTTTTTGTATTGAATGGTGTGGTCGTTTTTGCCCTGTGTCTTCAGTTGGAGCGCATATTATTTGTTAATTTAATGTATGTGTTGCATCAGGTATAGGCTCATTTGCGCATGCATCAACTGGCTGTGTTTCAGTTCTACATATACAGTACGACATGGTTGTTGACGGGTGAAGTTGAGCTGGGGAGTGACGAAATGTGGTTATAAATGTTCATTTACTGGGCATACAGTAACTATACCAAAAATGCTTTCAGATGAGTCGGGTACAATCACTAATATGTCCATGTTGATGGTGTGTTTTGTGTATTTTCTGTGTCCCTACAGTCGATTACCTGGCTGAAAAAGAACAACACAGTTACTGTACAAAGTGTACAAAGCATCATAGCATATTTGAGTTGTTGTGTGAATGTGTGTGTGTGTGTGTGTGTGTGAAATAAAAACATTTAATGCGCTAAAGGCAGTATTGTGTGTGTTCTGTGCTTGAGTATAAAGACACTGTTTTCATCCGTTAATAAACCCTTTTTCAGAGTTGCTGAATTGAGATGGTCAGTTTAGTAAAACCATACAGTCAGTGGAGATAGGCTGCACTTACAGTAGCAATAGACCTCAAGGCCCCGTGAATCAACCGTTTCCTTCTTAACATGCACTTAACCAATGAATGGACATTTAGAATGGAATGAGTCTGGCACAGTAACCCTTGGAGCTGATTTCCTGAATGTAGTGTTGGCGGCCTGCCTGTCGTCCTGCCTCTGGCCATTTGAAGCAGCACGGGGGTGTAGTAGACATCTCAAACTCTGCCCAGGCCCGTCCCGACCTGATGTTTTTGGGCTAGCCTAAAATGTATGCTAATCAGTAGGGCCTGAGGCCTGGGCCTCTGGCTCCATGAAAAAAAAGATACTGTATATAATGCATTTTTTATAATAATAATAAAAATAAGTTCTGTTCTTTCTGTTTGTGTATTTTGGTGCTGACTGGCGTTTCACTTTTACTATTTTACTCAAATCTACCGGTATGCTAATTAGTCGGGCTGGGCCTACAAGCATCGCAATGCATTGTGAGCTAGTAGATCAGTTAGTTTCAAAGGGCCAAAATGTGTTTAGGACTGAAGCGCTTAATGTTATGTAATAATGTCAAAGTAACTATAGCAACTATTTTTCAAATAAATGTAGTGGAGTAAAAGTACAATATTTGGATCCGAGATGCAGTGGAGTAGAAGTAAAAGTATTGGAAATTGGAAATACTCAAGTAAAGTACAAATACCTCGATATTAAGTACAGTGATTAAGTAAAAGTACAGTACTTTACACCACTGGCTAGCGGTTTTAGGACAAAAAACAACTCCATCAGAGCTGCCTGTCAGATAATAAAAATGTTGCTACTCCGACAGTGGTAGCGAGCCACGAAGCGAAGTAGTGACGAAGTTAATATCACAGGCAGACTCTTCAAATACTAGAGCATGTATTAAATAAGTGTCAGAGCTGAAATGTAAATATGAAATAAATGCTTAAACATGTAGCTAGGTGTAATGTTAGAGACCACAGAAGTGAACCTTTCAAGCCTGTTTTCTCAACTCGCTGTTTTCTGCAAGACATTATACTCTATAAGCCATATCTCCAAAACTGGTGGGTCAAACTGAACAACCAATATGCTATGATTCCCTGCTTTCATATGAAAAACGAAAATTCAAAAAGAATCCAATGGCAGTCCCTCAGTCAAATTTGGTCACAAATGGAGGGACAGCGAGTGCTGCCGCTGCCGGAGAATGCACTCACTGCTTCTGCACAGATAGATGCTAATTTCCACTGTTGCATTAGCTCTATCAGTAGCCTAGTGCTGCTAGCGGTCTGGCTGACGGGCACATCGAGGTGCAGCTCCAGCAGATAACGCAGACTACACACGGTACGTTAATTCAAAGTCAAGGTGTTTTTTCGTCTTTTTTTTTTTTACACCTTCAGAGTAGGTGGGTGAGTGGGTGGAGCAGGGGACTATTATGTAACGCTCACCACCACCGACCGAGCCCTTATCGGCTTCTCCCCCTCGAGGGGGGGGGGGGGGGACCTTCTGAAGGGCACATACAGTATAGCAGGGGCTGCGGCGCGCCGCTAGCACTTGACAAGATCAGGGGCTTAGCCCATTTAATGTTGGCGCCGGTCAGAATATTTTAATCCTCTGGTCTAGATGGTCTGCATGGGACCAATCGTAGCAGCAGCGGGGGAGCAGCAGTATTACATAATCTAAACACGGGCTAGTGGTGTTAAGCCAAAAAACTCAATGTTAAGTCGAACCCCCCCATTGGGGGGGGGGGGGCTTCTGAAGGGCAGAGAGCCGAGGCACCGTAGACCCCCCCATCCCTGTTGTCAGCTTGTAGATCGGTTATTTCCGACAAAGGGATTTGGCAGAGGGAAAAAGGGAGGGTGCCAAGTATACAGACCCCTGGGAGAACACGCTCAACAGAGTACGTAGGGTTGCTAAAAGGCATTTCAAAGTGCATTAGTTGTGTTATTTTGTGCCATTTCAGTTATATTATGCACAATATGCAGTATGCACCTTCTCCTGAGAAACATCTCTGTGTGATATAGCCTATCCAAATAAGTTTTGCCTTGAAGGAAATGATTATGTCGGGGACGAAATTGTGCCATTTCTAAGGAGGGGAAGGTTGATCGTATACGGGCTAAATTATGATGATAGCCCTGTCTGTCATTTACTGTGGTAATACAGCACTTTCATGGCCGTGTCAGCCCGTACCTCGTTGGAGGCATCTCTCTCTCTCTGGCCATGGGGTTATGGGCAGTGCGAGACACACTGTGACTGCCGAACTATACAGCCACATCCATTTTGGCCTGCTGCTGTGTCAGGGGAAATTCTTGCCCGTGTGAGGGCTTCTGTCCCATGCAGGCCTAATGTCTCTGCAGCCCAGCAAGAGCTGCAGGCTCTGGGCCAGACAGCCCGCTGCTGTGGCCATGCAGGCTGCATGGTGGTGGTGGGAAAAGGGCACCGAGGGAGGGTGAAACACCAGTCACCTTGACCATGCACATCCACCGAGGGAGGGTGAAACACCAGTCACCTTGACCATGCACATCCACAGAGGGAGGGTGAAACACCAGTCACCTTGACCATGCACATCCACAGAGGGAGGGTGAAACACCAGTCACCTTGACCATGCACATCCTCCGAGGGAGGGTGAAACACCAGTCACCTTGACCATGCACATCCACAGAGGGAGGGTGAAACACCAGTCACCTTGACCATGCACATCCTCCGAGGGAGGGTGAAACACCAGTCACCTTGACCATGCACATCCACAGAGGGAGGGTGAAACACCAGTCACCTTGACCATGCACATCCTCCGAGGGAGGGTGAAACACCAGTCACCTTGACCATGCACATCCACAGAGGGAGGGTGAAACACCAGTCACCTTGACCATGCACATCCACCGAGGGAGGGTGAAACACCAGTCACCTTGACCATGCACATCCACAGAGGGAGGGTGAAACACCAGTCACCTTGACCATGCACATCCACCGAGGGAGGGTGAAACACCAGTCACCTTGACCATGCACATCCACAGAGGGAGGGTGAAACACCAGTCACCTTGACCATGCACATCCACCGAGGGAGGGTGAAACACCAGTCACCTTGACCATGCACATCCACAGAGGGAGGGTGAAACACCAGTCACCTTGACCATGCACATCCACCGAGGGAGGGTGAAACACCAGTCACCTTGACCATGCACATCCACCGAGGGAGGGTGAAACACCAGTCACCTTGACCATGCACATCCACCGAGGGAGGGTGAAACACCAGTCACCTTGACCATGCACATCCACAGAGGGAGGGTGAAACACCAGTCACCTTGACCAGGCACATCCTCGTCCATTTGGAGACTGATGGGAACTATATGTGACACAACGACGCAGCAAAGTATACAGACCAGATCGAGCTGCTGCACACTTTGGTTTACAGGGAAGCAAGAAAAATGCTGTGTATTTTGAAATACATATTTTGGTGAAAATGGCGTGTGACAATAGTGCATACAAATCAAGTCGGATCTTCAGTGGTGGAAAAAGTACTCAATTGTTTTACTTAAGTAAAAGTACCAATACTGCAATTTAGAAGTACTTCGTTACAAGTAAAAGTATGGAATTGAAAATGTACTGTAAAAGTACAAAAGTATGGGCATCAAAATGTACTTAAAGTACTACAAGTAAAAGTACTCATACTGCAGAATGTCCCACAAGTTAAAAATGTGTACTGAATCTATTTTAAAATGGCCGAAATGTATAGGCCATAGACAAAGTAACTAGTAACTAAATTTTTCTAAAGTAAAACTAAAGTAAAAGTACAAAATGTGGCTCTGAGATGTAGTGGAGTAGAAGTAAAAGTATTGGAAATTGGAAATACTCAAGTAAAGTACAAATTCCTCAAAATTGTACTTAAGTATACGTAATTGCAATTGCCATTTCGCCATATTTCTGTAAGCTGGGGTTGTGATACTCTAACAGTTACATTATTCATATTTCTGTGAGCTAGGGCTGTGATACTGTACCAGTTACATTATTCATATTTCTGTGAGCTAGGGCTGTGATACTCTAACAGTTACATTATTCATATTTCTGTGAGCTGGGGTTGTGATACTGTACCAGTTACATTATTCATATTCATATTTCTGTGAGCTAGGGTTGTGATACTGTACCAGTTACATTATTCATATTCATATTTCTGTGAGCTGGGGCTGTGATACTGTACCAGTTACATTATTCATATTTCTGTGAGCTGGGGTTGTGATACTGTACCAGTTACATTATTCATATTCATATTTCTGTGAGCTAGGGTTGTGATACTGTACCAGTTACATTATTCATATTCATATTTCTGTGAGCTGGGGCTGTGATACTGTACCAGTTACATTATTCATATTCATATTTCTGTGAGCTGGGACTGTGATACTCTACCAGTTACATTATTCATATTCATATTTCTGTGAGCTGGGGCTGTGATACTATACCAGTTACATTATTCATATTCATATTTCTGTGAGCTGGGGCTGTGATACTGTACCAGTTACATTATTCATATTCATATTTCTGTGAGCTGGGGTTGTGATACTGTACCAGTTACATTATTCATATTCATATTTCTGTGAGCTGGAGATGTGATACTGTACCAGTTACATTATTCATATTCATATTTCTGTGAGCTGGAGATGTGATACTGTACCAGTTACATTATTCATATTCATATTTCTGTGAGCTGGAGATGTGATACTGTACCAGTTACGTTATGCAGAACATTCAGTGCCTCTTGTTCCCTTTAGTTTTGCCATTAGATTATTTGACGTTAATTTTAATGCACCAATTAAATTCACGACCACCCACACGCTTAGTCACTGGCACATTAATCCAGCACTTTTAATATAGAAAAAAAAGAACACATTACTTTTGTATCACTCATATCATTATCCCCACCACATTCTAATAGATTTTATTATAATCCATTCTCGTTTGTTTGGAGCACTGCGAGTGCCTTTGCTTTTTTTGATTATTTTCTCAGGCAGCACACCATATAGCAGTTTATTTTGTTTATGTATTCATTAGGGATGTCCCTATATATATATATATATATATATATATATATATATATATATATATTTAAAAAATCTTATTGTGTTTATAGCAGACTCCTCACTCAAATGTGCACTTGCAGTTTGGGCAACTCGAAAGCAAACTCCACATGCCCCAACATTCTATTTACCTCCTATAGTGTCAAGCCCTTACCCCTGTGTCGGATCTGTGGTTAGACTGGCATATTTGCCAATACCGATATGACCAAATAAGGGCCGATCCGATAACGATACAGGATCGGGACATCTCTAGTATTCATTCATACAGTCATTACAGTGCTGACAGTCTCATGTAACCTGCGTGCAATGCATAAAAGGAGTAGTCTATAGTAATCATTGAGTTTTTTATTCTTTTTTTATTCATTCCTGAGCCAATAATTTGATGACCAGGTCATTGGTCAGTAGAAGACTCTTATCGGAGACTCTGCTGGTCATCAAATGATCGGCTTAAACATTACCATCAATTCAAGGCTTCATGGAGTGTGTAATTGCTTTGGCTTCCAAAGCTGTTGTTTGTCAGCCACTACCATGATTTCTCAATGCAATCCTACAGAAGCAGTACTGCATATGTGGACGGGCGTTGACTGGACAACATTTTTATTTAAGCCTGATTGGAGCAGTTGTTTCACCACTATTTTTGGACGGGCTCGACCCCATTTCGACAGGGATATCCTGACACGAAACCTCATCTCAGAGCTAAAGCGTAGATATTGAGGTTCTAAACGGAGCTATGTTACAGGATGGTGTGTTGTTTTAACTGGTCATTAATAATAAGCCACACTGCAGTGCACTAAAAAAGAAAAAGAAAAAAAAAAAGAACTGAGCACAAAATTCAAAGTCAAAGTCGCATGATTTGTCACACACGTTACCGCAGTGAAAATGTTCTATGTATTTGACCCATCTCTTGGAGCGGTGAGCTGCAGACGTGCCACGCTTGGGAATCATTTGATTAGTAGATTTGACCCCCTAATCCAACCCATTGATGCTGAGTGCCAAGCAGGGAGGCATTGTGTTTACTCTTCACTGCATGCCATGCCATAATTAATAATAACGCTATGGCTGAAAAGCATTGACCAAATATGTACTGCCAACAGCATATAGGATTGCATGCTAAACGTGGCGCGCACACAAGTTCCACTTGCACTTGCCAAAGTCTGCTAAATTACTTCAAACTCATGAGCACAGTTTGACATCTATACTCAACAACCTTCCATGTTGCGAGGTTGAACGGCACAGCGGCTAGGCGGCTATCTGGGTTCATTCATACTTGGTCGATTACATTCTATACGCTAGATTAGCATCTGGCTTGAATATCACCTCATTTTCACCGCCAATATCTCCAAGGAGATTTACCTGCCAAGAGACATAGTCTGCTGGGGCTTTGCTTAATTTGATTCTCACCCTATAGCCAACAGGAGGTATATTTATGTAGCTAACCCAACGGTCCATGGTTAAACGTGTCTGCACTCGTGGAACTGTTGCCAATTTGGACTCATTCATTTACACGTTATTTAATTATATTGGGTCTCAGCTCTTTTGCCTTAATTGCTTTGTTAAGGCACAAATACCCAGAGGGCAGCAGTAAGAGCAGTGCACCAAAACATTGGGATCTGCAAGGGATAGGAAACAGGCTAGGAGCCTATAGTGTATATACAGTACTATATATTAAAAGGATGGTTAATAGAGCGGTCCAGGGATGACACGGTATTGTAGGTGGAATAAGGTACAGTAGCATCTTCCTGTTTCCCATGCAGGACAAAAAGCATAGGTTGTTTGCTTGCATTGGATTTTTGATTATTTACCAAATATATGCTCTGTGGCAAATACAAATTCATATACGTCAAGATAATCTTCACAAATTAACACCACTTAAGAATGCCAGATCCCAAGGAGTAAAATGCTAATGTTACAAACGTGACTTAAATATCATCAGTATTCAGCAACCTCTGAGATCTTGTGTACATCGGAGGTGTGATCCCACGGGTCCCACGGGGCCCCAAGTCAATCTGTTTTATATACCCGATACCCGTCTGTGGGTGAGAACAGGCGGTCAAAAGAAAAAAGGCAGGTCCTGCGAAATATTGCGTCCCTCAATAATCCAGACATAGCACACCTGAAACGCGGTGGTTGTGCTTATAACTTTTGATTTATAGGAACATTTGTCTCGTGGCTCAATTTGAAATGCTGTTGCTGGTATATAATGCATCTAATAACCTGCTGTCAGGCGGTATAAGTCCAGCCGAGCCTCACTTTGTCGCTGTCCATGGTGCCGAAACGGCACTGTTATGTTTATGTGATTTGTTTATGGATGAGTCAGCCCGCCCTACCATTAGACAATTTTAAAAGCCTTAAAATCCACCAGTGGGGTTAGTAAGTAAGTAAGTAATTAAGTAATTAAGTAAGTAAGTAAGTAAGTAAATTATTAAAATGTTGTGCATACATTGCCCCAATATCTGTACAATAAACTCAACAATTATGATATACCAATTTATTATAATATATTATATCTAAAAGATCTATCTATAAGCAGAGAGTCTGAACCATTATTTCCAGTGTGTGTCTGTGCAGGTATTTACTGTATGTGTGCAGGGCATGGTGACAGTTAAAAATCTATCTAAGCAGAGAGTTTCCATTATTTCCAGTGTGTGTCTGTGCAGGTATACTGTATGTGTGCAGGGCATGGTGACAGTCCCCGAGACGGACAGATAGGGATCAGGAGTGACTGAATCTATCCATGGTGTTTGTCCTTCCTGCGTTCCTGAAGGACAGCTCTGGGTTTAGGAGGAGTGAGACATTGATTTTCTTTCCCCCCACACACTTTTCTGGCCTGCTTCTGCACACTGTTTTATTTAAGAGTGGAAAAAAACGCCTGACCCTTCTGACATTGACCGCAGAAACCCTGGGATGTGTCTTAAACACGGCTATGTCACCCACCCTATAATGTTACTGAATATTCTCTCTCCTGGAGAGCTGAAAGGTTCCTGGTAGATCCTCAATTGAAAAAACTTGTAATTCACTATAGCGTGTCACACATTTTCTTCCCTGGGCCAAATGACTATATTGATCCTTCCCTTTTGGACATGTTTCTGTGGCCTGTCCCTTGGGATCCACCACTGTATTAATTCTATACCTTCAGGGGAATCAATACAAAAGGGGGAGGCCAAGGCATGTTTGATTAGATAGGTGCGATCACTAGCGTATATCCTTCCCCCAGGTCATTAAGAGAACCATCTGAATTATGTATTCATTTTAATACATTAAACTTTTTTTTCCTGCAGGGAACAGGGTATTGCTTTGTCTTTGTTTTCTGTTGCAGTATTGTCGTGTATAGAAATATATAGCAGAGAAAATACTAGAAAGAAAAGTTAGAGTGAAGGGTAGACCTTGAGCACAGATCGTGAGCGGGATTTCAGCCAAATCCGCTTGTCAGTCATGATGTGCCCACCCACAAAACATAGTCTAAATCATTATCAGTGTTGTAATCAATCAAATTAGCACCAACTTAGCCTCGGTACGCCAGGCTTTTATTTTCGTTGGCATTTGGCTCAAAAATGAAAGCCTGGGGGAACGAGACTCATTTCCTGACCTACAGTAGGAGTGAACTACAGTGCAGAGGGACGTCACTCGAAAGTTGGTGACGTCAGTTTTCTCCACATGTTTTCTACCAGGGAGGGGAGGGGGCCAGGGGGCGGGCGCTCAGATCGGTGAACCAATATTATCCAGCACATTGCTCAAGGGCGACCCGCTCCTCTAGACCAGAAAGCACGCTGGCTGGGCCAGGCTAGCACCAACTAAACACAAAGTATTCATAATTATACAGAACTACTAGACAAGATCATTCGGCAAGCAGTTGTTTCACTCCATGCCGATTGAACAGCGAGTATATGACCCGGCCATGCTGCTTTCAGATGATTTCACCCAGCGGGTGCAAAGTTGGCAGCAACATTCTGGACCATTGGTGGACACAGAGGCATCTGGTGTACGGGGCCGGGGGCCAGAATCTCTAATGACTGGGTCACCGTGCCATGAAAGAACTGGGACAGATGGGGTGTGTGGGATGGAGGTCTACTGCCAAATACCCTCATTCCTCCTCAACATTTTATCCCTTAAGTGCAGTGGTGGAAAGTAACTACAAGTACATTTACTTAAAGGGAAACTTCACCCTTTTTGCAAAAAAAATATATGATAATGACATTTAGAAGATTTTTATGTGTGTAATATGTGGGTTTTAGATATTTTAGATTTTAGCAGTGAGCCCAGTGTCTCTGATGTCATAGACACTGGGCTCACTTACTTCCTGGACTACATGTTTTCTCAGTAAGACAGCCCTCCCCCTATTCACAAGGAGGAGCAGTGCACCAAAGCATTATGGGAATTGTAGTCCAGGAAGGAAGTGAGCCCAGTGTCGATGACATCAGAGACACTGGGCTCACTGCTAAAATCTAAAATATCTAAAACCACATATTACACACATAAAGACCCCCAGGAAAGTGTTCTACATCTTCTAAACGTCTTGCAAGTGTAAAATGACTTACAATGGATATCTTGTCCTAACCTTTTAGTCTAGTTTTTATCTGTTGACGAAATTGTCAATATATTTAGTCTTGGTTTTAGTTAGCTTAGTTTTCATTTAGTTGCCATTTAGTTTTCGTCAGTGAAAAAAGGTATGGTCGACGGACATTTTTTGTCTTAGTTTTAGTCGACAAACAACACTGGTGGCAGGTATAGGGTGAAGTCGCAGTGAAGAGGAGGGGATTATGGGGATTATGGTTATTCACCCAGAGGTGGCTGGAGGGAGAGCAGAAGGAAGGGTGAACACACTATAGTGTCTGGAGGGAGAGCAGAAGGAAGGGTGAACACACTCTATAGTGTCTGGAGGGAGAGCAGAAGGAAGTGTGAACACACTCTTGTCTGGAGGGAGAGCAGAAGGAAGGGTGAACACACTATATGTCTGGAGGGAGAGCAGAAGGAAGGGTGAACACACTATAATGTCTGGAGGGAGAGCAGAAGGAAGGGTGAACACACTCTTGTCTGGAGGGAGAGCAGAAGGAAGGGTGAACACACTCTATAGTGTCTGGAGGGAGAGCAGAAGGAAGGGTGAACACACTATGCGTTATACGGTGTATAAATGATGAACTGGTTGAATATTGCTCTGTAATTACTACCCAACAGGGGCCCCTCCTGGGAGGAACCAGGCAGCTGAGCCGGAGCTTATAGAAGGTGTGGGCAGAATAAAATGCAGAGAGTGAGAGGGAGAGAGAGAGATGTTTGTGTATTTGTGTGTGTAAACCTGAGCGTGTGCGTGTGCGTGTGTGTGTGTGTGTGTGTGTGTGTGTGTGTGTAAACCTGAGTGGGTGCCAAACGTATATTGTAGTAAACCAAAGACTCTGCCTCGACCGCCATTTGTACAGTAATCTGATGGTCATCAGCACAGAGAGAGAGAGAGAGAGAGAGAGAGAGAGAGAGAGAGAGAGAGAGAGAGAGAGAGAGAGAGCATTTGCGTCAAAGGAGAAGGGTCGCTGCCAGGGTCCTCTTTGCAGAGAGGAAATGAAGCTCTCTTCACCGCATGCTATAAAGGTCAGAACATCCTCTGATGTGGCATTCTTTCCCCTCTCCTCTCCTGTGCTCTCTCTCTCTCTCCCCCTTAAACTTCCTGCTACCATTATGTCTCCAGAAGGCCGGGCCACGCTGGCGGGCCGGCGTGCAGAGAAGAAAATAAAGGTCAGATGATGTGGGGAAATAAAAGTCGTTGTATACAGTGTGTTGTTGTTTGAAGATGCATGGTTGTTGCAGGCAGGCGCCAGGCAGGCAGAGCACATAAAGGTGTGTAAAGCTTTGGTGTGAGGTGTGTTTATATGCTGCTGCAGTGTGCGTGTGCGTGTGCATGTGCATGTGCATGTGCATGTGCATGTGCATGTGCATGTGCATGTGCATGTGCATGTGCATGTGCATGTGCATGTGCATGTGCATGTGCATGTGCATGTGCATGTGCATGTGCATGTGCATGTGCATGTGCTGTACACGGCGGTACAGTTAACAATATACATCTCAACCAAAACAGAGAAAACAAAATCCAACAGTGTCAACTGGCATCATCATCATCATCATCATCATCAAACATCAGACATGAATTACATACATAAAGAAACATAAAGAAATGCAAGCACAATCATGATGCACTGGCTTTATGGTTCTGCTGGGGAAATCGTTGTTCGCTATATAACGTCTCTAGTTCTGCAACGTCTTTTACGACGTACTTGACCTTGCAATAATATTATAGCCCTTTTAAGAAATAGTTTATGCCAAACAATGGGAATGTCAGCAGAGTGGTGACGGAGAGAGACTCTGCGACATTCAACAACTTTCAGCTGCAAGCGTTTTAGTGGATGGAAGAGTCTGGACACACATTTTTTTGTTTTAGTCTTTCACAAACATGGATGACATTTTTAGTTTTTTTTAGTTTTTTTTCTCTCTTTCAAACCCAAGCGATTCAAAAAGAGGGAGAGCAGAAAAAAAGCGTTACCTTCAGCCCCCCCGGGTGTGTCGGGTCATCGCCGGGGGTCAAAGGTGAGAGGTCAGAGGTGACGTCCAGGACGTGAGCCAGAGGACAGGACAGGACGGGACAGGGGGGTGTGGGGGGGGGGGGGGGGTAGACAGTGGCGGGGGTAACGGGGACAGAAGCAGAGATATAGATGCATGTGTGTGCAGAGGGGAGGAGAGGATGGTGCATGGGTGGTGGTAATGACCCAAAACGAACAGAACATGTGATATGAAGGATTTGGAGGGAGTTGAGAGAAGAAAGATGGCACAAGGGAAACGGCTGGAAAGAATGGAGGGATTCTTTGAATGAAGGAAGATGCCTTAATTGGGGAGGGGGGGCTAGAAAAAGCAGGGAACAAGCACGGTGAGGTTGAGAGGCAGAGGGGGGCAGAGAGGTCGATTCCGTTCTTCTATAACTAATTAAATGAAAACGACCAAAGAAAAGGTAAGGAAACTATTCAAACTGAAAAAGAGGGAACGAACACCCATACCTTGGTTGTTTACCGTCAGGTGCGCCAGACCTTGAAGGGGAGAAAAGAACAGAAAAAACAAAGAACAGAAAGAGGACAAAAAGAAGAAGGTCATAAAAGGCAACGGGAATAAAACAAAAGCATTGTCACAACGTTGGACTGCAGCTTGTGACAGACATCCTGGGGCAGACGCGGATGTCAGAGTTCAAACCAAACTTATATTAAAAAGAATAAGAAATAATAAGGAGAGAGGGAGAGACAGAGAGAGAGAGAGAGAGAGAGAGAGAGAGAGAGAGAGAGAGAGAGTACGTACGAGAGAAGTAGTAGTAGTAACAGAAAAACAAACAAGCAAACACTCCTTGAGTGAGGCGTGTGTGAGGTGGGAGGGGGGTTTAGGAAAAAAAAGCATTTACATTTGGCGCAACTCCACGAAGGCCGTTGCTCTCACAAATGCTTTTTTTCCCCTCTGGAGTACTTTATGGAACATATAGAGAACTGTTTGGCAGAAGAATATAAGGCCTATAGAGACTATATAGGATTCTTTCCCTAAACCGTAGCACGATCAAGGTCATGAACAGCAACAAATCGCAACTGCAGTGCGAAAGGCCTTCACAAAAGTTCACACAATTAAGGGTCAAAGATAAGCCGCAGGAAAGAAATAAAATCAAACAAAAAACTAAACAAGAAACAGTATTTGTGTTTTTAATGTATAACAATACATAAATGAAAGAGCTCTGAGCAAAATATCATACCGACACAGATAAATCTGTGTACAGTGCCATAGATAGATCTCGTTCCCTGTTCCTGCGTTTCAAGCAATTTCATTCATAACCAAACCACGAAACCCCCCCCCCCCCCCCCCCCCTCTCTCTCTCCCCAAATGATCACAGGCAATCTCCTGCTCCCCCCTAATTGGGCTTCTCTATAGCCATGCTTCAGCCATTGGCTGATCTCTCAATCAAACGGGCACACAAAAAAGCAGTGCTCTCGTTTGAATTCCCTGCATGCGGGCATTCCCGCATGCAGTACTGACAAATGGAAACCGAGAGGGTTTCATATATATATATATATAATATATATATATATATATCCCCTCTTCATACATTATAGGCTCACACCCACCCAGTCTCACTTCAACATCATCCCTGCATGTATATTTTCTCTGATCCCAGCACAAAGCTACCCCTGATTGAAAGCAGCAGCCATGCTGCTCGACAGCATCATTACAATTATCTGTCACAGAGCAGCGTGTCGGACGCTCCGCACTCAAGTAGCAATCCGTTTCCCCCGGCGCTGATGTATACAACTAGGCTATTTGAAAGTAATATGAAACCCCAGGTTCAGGACTCATTTCTAAGGAAAAAAGGAAAAAAAGTAAAGTAAGGTTACCCAGCGGTATTGCATCTGTTCGTACCCCAAATAGACCCTAAACAGACCAGCTTACTGTGCGTAGTGCATATAGACTTTTTCTTATTGCTGCATTCCTTTTTTATTAATTTATTTTTACAAATTTCTTCACATACAAAGTGACAGATGTGTTCCGCAGAAGTCATGGCACATGTGTAAACAAGTTCCATGGCTTTTGGTCAAACAAGGTCGTGAGAAATGCTTGTTCAAAGTGCTCGTTATCGCTGCTCGCAGCTATATATATTTCACATATGTTCACATACATACAGTACTTCTCTTCAACTGGGATTTCATATAATGGCCTATAGATTGTCTGTAGAACGTTTCACGCAAATTGCGCAAATATCCATAGGCAGAAAATCAGTTTATACCTGCTGCAGTAAAAAAAAAATTGAAACAGCTGAAAATGGGGGGAAATCTGAGGGCGGCGCTTACTAGTTAAAGTGACAGATGTGTTCCCCATGAGTCAAGGCACATGTGGAAACAAGTGCCATGACTTTCGGCCAAACGAGGCATGAGTTATGCCTGTTCAAAGGTTTTATTTTCAAACGATTGCTATAGCGCCCCCCTTTACCATACTGTAAAATGTCATAAACTGTGACTCTGCATGTATGTATTAGGAGCAGAAGAAATGGCCGCGCGCGCACACACACACACACACACACACACACACACACACACACACACACACACACACACACACACACACACACACACACACACACACACACACACACACACACACACACACACACACACACACACACACACACACACACACAATATTGTGGATTACCTTGTCTCACAGCTTCTTTTCTTTTCTCTCTTTTATCTCTTCTCTTTCTTTACCAGTGTCCCTCTCAGGCTGGTTGAGAGCAATGGGGGGTGGGATTGTGTGCACGTGCGTGTGTGCGTGTGCCTGTGCGTGTGTGTGTGCCTGTGCGTGTGTGAATTATTTGGTATTCACCAGCAGCAGCATCTTGTTTCATTGCAGGAGCTCTCGTCTTATCTCCTTAATGGATTATGAGCGGAGAGAACAAAACAGGGGGAGGCATAGGGAGAATGATTGGGCGCTCCCTGCGACAGGCCGGCAGGAAACGGACAGAATCCAGATAAATAGACCCCCGTATGTGTGCCTGGCTGTACACACTCTGCTCTCCCCCGTGAAAATCACACATGTTATTAGGGGAGAGGACAATAGATACAGCTTGTAGTCAGGAGGATCATCTGGGCCTCCGTTGGCCCTGGCTTAATCATTGGCAGTCGCACTGCAGTACTGTGTGAACCGCACGCACGCACGCACGCACGCATGCATGCATACACACACGTGCCTCAGGAAGACAACCAAACACACACACTCACATTTATAACAGACACAACACATGCTTGCGCACAATATGTTATTGTGCATGTGTTGTCAGCCAGACTGGGTGAAAGACTACCAGATACTGGGAGTCATGCAGAGAGAGAGGAGGGATATGATGGAAAAGTATTTATTTAAAGACATTTAAGCCTCAAACAAAGCCAAGTCTTTGTTGTGACAAATCATGACAATGAACACAATGTTTTGGGCTGAGTAATTAGAAAAAAAGATTCGGCCCAAAACATTGTGTTTCTTGTCATGATTTGTCCCAGCAAGAGTTGGCTTTGGGTGGATGGGAGCGCCTGACGGAACCCGAGCCAGGCCGGCCGGCTCGAGGGGCTCCGATTGGCTGGAGATGATTGAGTGGCAGATGGAGAGGGGGGTCATAATTCTGTCATTAGGAAGGTATGACGCGCCTTCGTCCGATCTAGCCATCATTCTGCCAACTATACCGTCCCCCTCCCCTCCCCTCCCCTCCCCTCCCCTCCCCTCCCCTCTCCTCTCCTCTCCTCTCCTCTCCTCTCCTCTCCCCTCTCCTCTCCTCTCCTCTCCTCTCCTCTCCTCTCCTCTCCTCTCCTCTCCTCTCCTCTCCTCTCCTCTCCTCTCCTCTCCTCTCCCCATTCCGTCTTGACGTGTGTGCCATTATAATTGTTCTATAAGAACTTAACAGATCCCCATGACTCCAGGCATGCTGGCGTCACACTTGTTACATAAATAGCGGCACACATGTGAACTATTCGCAGCTCAATTTCAGCAATGAATGCTGATCATTTGCATCATTAATTTTCACCTCGCGTTACCGTGTGTGCTTTCAGATGTATGGCTGGTGTTTAAAGGTATTTCTCAGCCAACAACCATCTCTATTTATAAAGCACTTATACCAAACAAAGTTACAAAGATATTTTCAGAACAAGTATTCAGTTGAAGGAAATCCTTTTCCATTTAGATAGTTTGATAGTTAACTAAACTGGACAGGGCGTTTGACTAAGATACATTGTATCGTCTTCTTAACTATTGGCAGTGTATTACTTATTGCCAGTTTGCACATTGGGTGTTGATCGGTACAGAGGTTTGCAATATTAGTTCTGGACACACAGACACATGGCACACAGAGAAATACAGGCCATTTTCGTTCCAGACCCCATACATTTTTCCCATAGAGTGTTGCATGAACACTCCTATGACAGCTATAGCCGTTTTTAGCCCAAGGAGAGCTTTTTATGCAAAACGAATGCTTGCAAAGGAATCAGAATCATGAAAACCCTCTAGTTTGACACGTCACATGCTACTTAAAGCAAAATGAAAATGTGACATGCGCGCACACACCAGCTGCTAGCCTTGTGCAGAGCTACATAGAACAATACTAAATAAATAAATAAACTATGATTTGTCAAGTATGATGTAAACTTCAAAGCAGTCTTGGATATGCCAACACTGCTGTGATCTATATAATAAGTATGCTATGATCAATGTGACCCATGTCTGCATTCATCAAAAAATCATGCGTGCAGTAGGCATTTGTGTATGCCTAATGAGAGATAGGCCTATAGAAGTGCTGCTATACCCCAGTGTATTTGTGTAGGCCTAATGAGAGATAGGCCTATAGAAGTGTGTAGGCCTAATGAGAGATAGGCCTATAGAAGTGCTGCTATACCCCAGTGTGTAGGCCTAATGAGAGATAGGCCTATAGAAGTGCTGCTAAACCCCAGTGCCGAATCAACCCCTCTGAGGGCCCTGCGGAGCTACACCAAATCAAAAGGCCACATGCACATAATGTATATTCGTTCCTCCACAGGCCTCAGAATGGCAGCCATGACAGACTGTTTTGTTTATTTCACAGCAGGGAAGCTGTGAAATAAACAAATCAATATGAAGGTGCATGAAAACAACACAAAGCTGCAGAATACAGAATAAGTACAATAAATGTTTATTTAATTATTATTTTGTGGGGGCCTGTAGCACAGGGACACCCCTGGCAGGGGGAAAATAAAGCGCCCCAGTATCCAAAATATTCGACACCTCCACAAATCAGCTGCTTTTATGACACCTTGGTGCAAATCAAGTTTAATGGCAGCTGGAGCTGTTTCACATCGGCAGGGAGAAACAAAAAGGAAAATGAAAAAGGGCATGATCCTCTTCCCAGCCGTAGATCTCAGTGACAATCCCCGGCGATGTTTAAAAACATTTGTTTAACAGGTTCCGACTATAGCGGTCCCGACTTGAATCTGAATAGTGTTCATCTCGCCGGGGCTGATCCATAATGCATAGAGTGTCTGACGAATGGCTAAAGTAACATGGAGAACTCAGGCGGAATTTTAAAGTGCTTAATAATGCATCCATTGATATCGGCTGCTATGGGATTCTGCACCGCCGATGGCGAGGGGGGAGCGAGGGAGGTAGAGAGGCAGAGAGAGACAGAGAGAGAGAGAGAGAGAGAGAGAGAGAGACAGAGAGAGAAAGTGAGAATACCCTGGGGAATGCAGACCGAGGATGAGTTGGAGGGTCCCGACTACGGATAAGCGGTTGAAGATGGTGAAGACACCGATAGACAAGACAAGTCATCCATGCCTCGCTGCTATGCAGGGTCTTTATAATGCTAAGCAGGGTTGTGCACTTTCAAGGAGAACGTGACAGGGGCTGATGGGTTTCGCTCACGATGGGGGAACACAGCCTGATGTGTCTTGCCCATGCAGCGCACTGTACAGTAACTCTGTCCAATCAAACGTGTGCGCTCGCACCCGCACCCACACACACACACACACACACACACACACACACACACACACACACACACACGGGCGCGCTGAACATCACAGAAGCCCTATTGACATTTTCTTTTAAATGGTGCTTTTGCCTCTCCGAGTTGAATACACACCTATTGCTTATATACCCCAGGTCTCATATTGACCCCGGCGCAAACAGACTTACACGTTCACGGGGGAATAAACCTGGACCAAGCAGCCATAATATCCCTATGGTCACTGTGAGGTACAGTAAGCCCTTGTCGATACAGCAACTGTTATGTTATTGAGTGGCTGATGTGGCCTCCGCCTCCAGGACCTGTGTCTGAAGGTACAGGACACCCTCCTACCCGGTCTCACCCAAACACGGTGAAATAGCACGGAATTGCAAATCTGTACATACACGCCTAGGAAACCTCAAAATCTGTACATATGACACTGAAATCCTCCCCATGTAGACAATGACAGAGGGACGCGGTCTCTACCGAACTTGAGCCACGGGAGACACCACAGAAGAGTTGCGGTCCGAGTCCGGTCCGAGTTGTAACCCGATATATGGACGGAATAGTAAATAATGTCCAACCCGAACTCACCCAGTGACCCAGCCCGACCCAGCCACAAATAGCACTTCCGTACTAGTGAAAGCCATGTCTCCGTCGTCTATTTTTGGCTAATGTCCCCCCCCCCATTCGACTGGGATGTTCCTCCACAGAATATAGCAAACATACAGAATGCAATCAAAAGCATTCACTTGGCAAGCAGAAAGGGGTTTCAGAAGATGCTTGCATAGCCGTTATAGGGCTTGACTCTTTTCGCTGTTCGCTATAAGTTATTCACCAAGCTGTTAAGAAAATGTCCCCTGTTTTTTTTTGTTTTGTTTTCGTTTTGACAGGAAGGACTCTGAATGTCATTTTGTGGGGTTACTTTGGGGAACGGTTGACCCCCAGGCAATAAGGCACAAGTGGTAGGAGGCATTAAAAGTTTATGGTCCCTCTGCGCTCCATGCATTCAGCAGCCACAGCCGGTCAGTGTCAGGACAGGACCCACTGCACTTTGGAGAGAAGTGACGGTAGAAGTACTAAATCTTTTACTAAGTAAACATGTCAATACAGTCATGTACTCAAGTTACAAGTCTCTTCTTTTCCTTTCGTCTTTTCCCTTCAGGGGTCGCCACAGTGAATCATCTGTGTCCACCTCGCCCTGTCCTCTGCCTCCTCTTCTCTAACACCAACTAACTTCATGTCCTCTTTCACTACATCTATACATCTTCTCTTTGGTCTTCCTCTATAGGCCTCCTGCCTGGCAGTTCCAACCTCGGCATCCTTCTACCGATAATACTCACTATCCCTCCTCCTCTGTACTGTGCTGTCCCTCTGATGTACTCGTTCCTGATCCTATCCATCCTTGTTACTCACAGAGAGAACCTCTGAGGTTACAAGAGTTCAGTATTCAATATGAACTTGAGTAAAAATACACAAAATAATGAAAATATGTAGGCCTACCTCACATTTCACAAGTTTTCAAAATTGGGAAATTGGTTTTTAAAAATAAAATAAATCCTTTGAAAATAGCAGATATTATATAAGCTCTGAGCTTGTATAACCGAAGTGCTGAGTGTACAGTAAAATAATTGTAGACGAGTAAGAAGTACAATATTTGAGTATTGACATTTGGAAATTCAGGGTGAGAGAAAATAAAGGGTTTATATTCTCAGAGATTATTAATTTGATTAAAGATATTTAATACTTACTACTACTATACTAATACTTAAGAGGTCTTAATATAATATTATTTTGTCGAACAACGATTTGAGGCAAAAAAGTAAAAATAAAACAATCTTACAAGCTCACATCGTGTCACGCTTGTACATCTGAGGTTTTTGGACATTGTTTTTAAGGTTTTCAGCTATTGATTACATGCTCAGAATAGGGATTGATTAGGCTATTAGTCAATTATGTTATAAAAAAATATTGATTTGTTTAATTTAATCAATTACATTGATTGATTATCTGTTGCACTCCTAAAAGATATATGCCTAGGCTGTCTGGCTGGAGGCTGGAAGTCTGGTTGAATCCATATACTGTATATTATGGATTCAGCCTCCAGGTGTGTGTGTGTGTGTGTGTGTGTGTGTGTGTGTGTGTGTGTGTGTGTGTGTGTGTGTGTGTGTGTGTGTGGAACTAACCAATAGTAGGCGTACTGCCAAGACATTCCAACAGTCTAAAAAAAGTGTACTCATTAAACATTTATCTCTGCCCTCAAAACTTAGTTTAACTGAAACAATTACACCACAAATACATTAATCTGCATAGTAACAGTGTGTGGTGGGAGAAACAAAACAAAACAAAAAATTGATGTAATTCCATTAACCTCTATCAGGGAAACACTCCATGGATGCATGAAAAGGAAAGAACATGAAAGACATGTTCACACTGAAGGTAACTATACTGTAGTACAGTGCGCATGCGTTGCGTGCGTGCGTGCGTGAATGTTCACTGATGTTCCGTGGCTCTCAGGTTGAATAAACCATCTCGACGAGGCAACGTACTGCGAAACAATAAGTTCCACAAAAAGCTCCGTGAATCAACCTGACTGCACAGTTTGTTCATTAAAACACTAACAGCTAATTTGTCGGCAATACGTCTGGAAGCCTCTCGGAGACTGGCAGAAGAAGAGTTGGGAAGGAGCCCTTTCTATTTCATCTTAATTAAACAGTTCATAAATAAATGGGACCTCCATATGGCGAGTCAGAGAGCTTGGCGGAGGACTTCTCTCGCTCAGCCTCCGATGCCAAGGGCGCGAGAGTTAGTGGGGACAACTGAGGACTCACTTCGCTGGTGCCGCTTTAGCCCAATAAGACCTGACGAGGCCGATTCTACAAATGCCTTAAGAAAATAGCAGATGTGCAAGCTTGCAGTGCGGCGTAAGCTTGTATTTCTGCTATTTTTCAATAAGAAGATACGCTATAGACCCCTGGGAGATGGAGGTTGAGCGCCACACCTACCATCAGCTCCCAGTACTTCCCGCACGACCTGCTGCACACAAGCCGTGCTGCTCATATGCTGTGTTGACGGTGCCCGGGATCGAACCCATGGACTTGTGGTCCAAACTAAGGCTAGAGCTCTACTGACTGAGCAACCCAGACACTTATAGCCAACGCAAAAAATCTAAAATGACACAAATGCTTTCTCGGTATTTATGAGTTAAGGCCAAGCAAATGGCAATAGACTCAGAGGAGCTATTCTGTAGCAAAACAATCACTGTCCCTCATCTCACAGGAAGATGAGAAGCTCTGCCATCTTTGATAAGAGGCGACAATGAAGCCAAAAGGAATAAACGAATATGTTGAATTAGAGCCCAACCTGGCAGCATTTTAAACAACACCAGCCGCCATATTTATCTCTATCCTCTAATTGTTCGTTATCTCCTCTCCCTCTCGCCATTCTTTAATAAATCAGTGCTATTGAACACCCCATACGTCTGTGTGTGGTTTTTTTTTTTGAAATATTGAACCAATGAAAAGTATTAAAAAGTGCTTCTAACTAACCCGCCTAACTCCACTGGATCCTCAAACTGCCAACTCATTGTGGGGGTCCTTCCTTGACACCGCTGCTCAAAGCCAGAGAGGAGTCTTACTACTACAAAGACTTCCACCCCTTCTTACGCTGCCAGTCCCACGGGGCGACGGGGCTTCCAGTTGGCACTCGACGGCGGCAGAATAACGGGTGGCTCTGGTCTTACGTCCTCTAGCGGTGCCAATGGCGGAGGAGGAGAGACAACAGGAAGCCGAGCAAGAAGCTGCTCTTCAATCGAATGAGCAATTAGCCATCACACACTGCCCACGCTCTCGCGACGACACATACTGTACTACACATGACACTCGTCTCCATAAAAAAAAAGATAAATAAATAGCCATCTCAAACCATATAGCTGTGTTCCATATACTCCAGTGTTTCGCACTGCCGCGAGGGTATTGCAAGTGGGCCCCCAGATACTTGGCCAAACACCAAGTTTTTGATGATAATCTAACTATAAATAAGTCTCTGTGTGTATGTCAAATTAGCCAACTGATCAAACCTGATCACCCCCCAACGGGCACTGTCCTAGTTTAATTCATATACTGTACACAGATCTCAAACCACAGCCGTGTTCCTTTACATTACTTATTTGCCATGGACCCCATCACCTCACACCGGCCTGTCAGAAAGTATATTTTCATGACCTCATCCAGCAAAGCCCAAAAGTTAAATAAAAATAAAAGAAAATGCATGTGGGCAGGGACACTGAAAAATAAAAGACATCATAAAAGCCTGCACTGGTCCTCAAAGCCACAGAAAGCTCATATGATATCAGAGATAAAAGTATCGTCCGTAGGGACATTAACCGGTATATCTCGCCTCAGGCCTTTCACAATGTTTAATGTTTCATTTTGATCATTTTTCTCTTGCCGTTAGGCGTTTATATTTATAATAGGCACTCCATCTCGTCGCGTTCATGCCTGCTTACAGCGTCGGCAGCTAATTGTGTTTGTTTGTATATAATGTGAGTAATAGAAGAGATCAAAAATGGGGAGGCCTAATGACTGTTTTCCTGCAAATGGCACACCGTATGACGTCCCAACGTTGTTGAAGTCCCCTGTCTTGTGTCAAGGGGTGGGGTCTCAGCAGGTAACCACATCGGCGTCCCGTAATGGGAAATTAATGTGTTCAAACTGAGATGCCGCGTTACTTCATCTATAGCTCATTGGGCTGGGTAAACACCATTAGACCATGGCATCCGCAAAGTTGACTCATTTCAGAGGAAAGTTGGGTAATTACGGTGAAAATTCATGGGCCTTTATGTGTGTTTGGAAGGAGATCAGATCAGGCTATACCTTCTGTGGCGGGGGAATTCTTCTTTAAATTTTTCAGAAGAACTTCAGTGAGTTTTAGAAGTTGAGTGGTATCTATTGCATAGCCTACGTTAAAATGAACACTTTGGATTGGACAGTGCCCGTTGGGGGTGATCAGGTGTCAATTGGCTGATAAAGGGCAAGGATAGATAGATAGATAGATAGATAGATAGATAGATAGATAGATAGATAGATAGATAGATAGATAGATAGATAGATAGATAGATAGATAGATAGATAGATAGATAGATAGATAGATAGATAGATAGAGTTAGTTGTTTGTTGTAGAGTTTGTTGGGGAAGTGAATGACCATGCCTGTATGGGACAATATTCTAGAGATTCTTTTTTAATAGTGCACCATGACAACTATAACGATGACAGCGCGATGACAGACGAAGCGCTGCATGGGCAGACCGCGGAACAGTTTCCACCTGAGTGACAACAAGCTGCTGAACAAGCGCTTCTGAGCCCTGTCGCTCGCCATGGTGCGTTTGCCACTCAAGCATATCATTTTAGTACGTGTACGCAACTATGTGTCTGCACTCTCTGCTGCAGCACTAACACAATGCGTTATATGCAGTACAGACGTCATGCACAGGACATGGTGACTCAGTACCCCACGGACAATTTTTCAGGCTATTAAAAGAAGTTTTTTTTTTGTGGTCTAAGCTTAGATTAAACCATGTTTTTCCAACTATATAGACTGTGTCTATATATATATATATATATATATATATATATATATAGGCTAGCTGTTTAAAAACAAAAGCTGTTTGCTAATCAACTTCCTGCAACTGCAATGCAGTTTTGTCCACTAGAACTTTGGTGAAAAATGTTTATCGACTACCTCTTTTCACTAATGAACATTTCATAAAAACTAAGCTATGATGACTAAAATGGTAAAAGTAAATATATTGACTGAAATGTTAGGGAGAGACTAGTGGAGAAGAGATCCAGTAGAACTAAGTCAAGTCATTTTATGTTTTATGGGTGGTGTGCTCTGAAAATAGCAAGATCTACAAGCAAACAACGTGTCATGCCGCAACGTGTTGTGAGCTTGTAGATCGGCTGTTGTCAACATGCACCCACGTCTAAAATCAGGCTTTATACGAGGCCATCAAGGGCTGCCGAAATACATTTGTCGACAAAATGAACTGAAGTGGACTAAAATCTTGTGATATTTAGTCGACTACACCTAAACTCAAACTAAAACATTTCAGATGACTAAAATATGACTCAAACTAAATGCAAATTTATTCAAAACACAATGACGAAAGCTAAATCAAAATTTGCTGTGAAAATGAACGCTGCTGCAATGTTGAGTAAGGGTGGGACGATATGGGTATACCTCACGATACGACATCTGTGCGGCGATATTAGGACTGTGATAATGATAATATCACGATATTCAATATATCGTGATATTGTGATATTCAATATATTGCAAGAGCTTTCATCAACAATATATCATGATATATGTAACTGAAAATGAAAAAATAACCATAAAAGGCAAAAATCGGGAATTATGTATTTATTCCAAAATCTGTGTCACAAACTGGCCAATAAGTAGATGAATCTTGCCTCCTCTAAACAGTAAAACACTGACTTCAACTTTGCAACGTGTCCACAACTATGTGTATACTACTACTACTAGTACTAAATAATCAATATCACCATATTGGGAGGACGATACAATATATATGGTGACGATATCGCAATATATATCGCGATCATCCCACCCCTAATAATTGTTGAGAGCTTGCATAAAAAGAGCATTTCAGTTCATTCAGTTGATCCTGATTCTGAGCGTGCGACGAAAATGACAGTGATACCAGAGCAAACTACTACAGTATGTGCATTTCCAAAGTCGTTTATTTTATGTTTTTGTGACAAAACCAGCATCTTGTCTAGACGTAGACGCTTAGCAAAAAAGGCACCTGCTGCTCGCTTTTTTATCTCGCCATGCAACATCTAATTAGACAAACGGAACAAAGACCAGAAGAATGGAGTGTTCTCTGCATATGCATGACTATAATTCAAAGAAAATGCCTGGGTTAAGTTAACACAAGCTGGAGAAGGAGACAGACAGAAAGAAAGAGAGACAGCGTGTGGGTGTGTGTGTGTGAGTGTGTGTGTGTGTGTGTGTGTGTGTGTGTGTGTGTGTGTGTATGCGTGTGTGTGTGTGTGTGTGTGTGTGTGTGTGTGTGTGTGTGTGTGTGTGTGACTGTGTGTGTGTGCGTGTGTGTGCATGTGAGTGTGCGTGTGCGTGTGAGTGTGCGTATGCGTGTGTGCGTGTGCGTAAGAGAGAGAGAGTTGATCACAAGAAAATTAAGCAGCACTGAACCTTGTAAACAAATATTTCAAACAATGTTAAACACAATGTAGGAAGCCTCCGGGGCCACTGTGCTGTGAAATAGCCCGGCTCCGTTCGTAACTGCATTTCACGTGTGATAAGGCCCCGAGAAATATATAGAAACCACATGCGCGCGCGCGCGCACACACACACACACACACACACACACACACACACACACACACACACACACACACACACACACACACACACACACACACACACACACACACACACACACACACACACACACACACACACACACACACACACACACACACACACACACACACACACACACACACACACACACACACACACACAATTCAAAGAAACAGAGTCAAAGCAGACACATCTGAAAATAAGTATAAACCCTCAAAAAACTAACATTAAACCATGTAACCAGTTTCCAGGAATTACATTTTGGAAACGCTAAGGCAAGATGTGTTAATTGTCGTCCCCCCGCGCACAATCAGTAGCACTAAAGGTTTTCAAAGAGATATACCTGCCAGACAGTATAGGATACAAAGGCTGAAAGGCCTGCATTTGCATTCGAATGGGTGATTGAGGGTCGCGCTCTATATGTGCAACGGCCAATCCGCTGTCCACTAATAGTTCTCAGGTCTTGTTTTTGTCCTCAGTGTATGGATTTTGGCCAGGCAGAAATGACTGTAGCATGACTGTATAGTAAGGCCAGGTACCACACAAGCTGACGTCAGGTCAAAAATACCTTTTTTTCCCTGTGATGTTATCGGATACGTCTCCAGAAGCTTTGACACATTCAACCCTCTGCAGAGAGCCATTGTCTTTTAAAGTCCACTCCCGTGGGGTGACAGGGGTCAATTTGACCGAAAACGATCCGGCCTAAATTCATATTATTTAGAAAATGTTTCAGATAGAAAAAAAAACAAAAACAGAGATGATTTGAATCGAATATTTAGTCATGGAAGGGGAACCAATTCTGAGAGCTTCACGGGCAAAGATAATCATCTTCAAAACCTCTAAATGGGTCAGAAAGACCTCACAGACACTATAGTGATAAACCCTGTGCGTCCACTATTCTGGTGCCAACATTCGGTGACAATAGCCAATCTAAAGGCTTGTATAAGCAACGAGATTTGTGTTGAAGGACAAAAAAAGGAAGGGGGCTTATAACAGACCCCTGAGGGACTCCAGTCAACCAAAGTACATAGGGTTTACGTTGTTCAATGTAGACTGTGAGGGGCTCATAACTTATGTGACCACTTAACCCCGCCTGTCAGAAGGTACTAAAAGGCATTTATTGCCGTCATTCAAACCGCGCGCACACACACACACACACACACACACACACACACACACACACACACACACACACACACACACACACACACACACACACACACACACACACACACACACACACACACACACACACACACACACACACACACACACACACACACACACACACACACACACACACACACACACACACACACACACACACACACACACACACACCAAGCTGCACCTTGAGGTGTCAGCTGCAAAATACGAGAGACCGTTTGCGGATCAGGGTTATTGTCACGCCGTCGTTCCGTCTGAAAGATTCACCCTGTGCTTTACAGGCCTTCCTCCCTTAGTGTGTGTCGCATGGCTCTGTACCTCGTTGGCATGGCAACAGGCTCTGGGTGTGTCCCAGTCAGACAATAAGGGCCTTTCTCGGCCCCACCCCTCTCCCATATAAGTTATAATGTATATTAAAGTATTAAAATAATTGTAGTGGAGTAACAGTACACATTCTGGCTTTGCATGAGATGTAGTGGAGTAGAAGCAAAAGTACTGGAAATTGGAAATACTCAAGTAAAGTACACATACCTCAAAATTGTATATACTTAAGTATGGTATACTTGAGCAAATGTACTGCTTAGTTACTTTACACCACTCTCTTTTCCCTGTCCATTATGCACACTCCGTATCCGGATTCTCTCTCTCTCTGCCCTCGTTCGCTCCGCCATGCACACGCTCACTCCCCTGTTCTTTTGTCGTCCCCCCCCCCCCCCCCCCTTTCTCCACGCTTCTCTCTGAAGGCCTCTCCTCCCCTGCTCTCTGTGTCTTTCACCACAAGCAATTAAGTTTGCCATTGTGTGGTTTTATTACATTATCCACACATCCCCCCCCCCCCCTTCCCCCTCTCATATATAGATCTCTGGCCTGTGAAAGAGTCGAGGGGGATTTGCGTTCACAGAAAAGAAAAAATAAATAATATTATAAAAGAATGACTAAGAGAATCCAGTAATTACGTTTGAGGGGGTGTTCAGAAGAAAATATTGCTTGTGTCCGCCTGGGTAAACTCAATGGGGAAATACAAGTATAGGTCAATGGAATGAAGTGTGTGCGCCCACTCTTAAATCGTTTTAATCACTTCTTTATTTCATATATATATAAAGTGTTAGATGTATTGTGTCCTATAGATAGAGCACCAAAGTCAAACGTCCTTTAGAAGCATATGGGTAATGTTACTGCTGCTGAATTATTAAAAATAAAGTACATGCTGAGTGACTGACTATTGCAAACGATACAGAGCCACCTCCCTGACAATAGCACCAGGACAATTTGTTTATTTTTGTACCACAATTCTTATATGAGACCATTCTAAGATTGCCCGTTATTATTATTCTCCACTGCACAGGGACTGAGCCAGGGGGATGAACGAGTGACATCAGGACTTTGGTACTCCGTTACCATCTAAGCTGTTGTCAGGTCTGCCTGGTTTCCCTGCTAGCTTAGCCTGGCCCAGCCAGCGTGCTTTAACTGGTCTAGACGGGCGGGAAGCGCGTTGGATAATATTAGTTCACCGATCTGAGCGCCCCCTCCACCACTCCCCTCCCTGGTAGAAAACAGCAGAGAAAACTGACGTCACTATATTCAGAGCGACGCCCGTCCACACTGTAGTTCACTCCCACTCCTAGACCATGCAGGAAATGTGTCTCGTTTCCCCAGGCTTTCACTTTTGAGCCGAATGCGAATGAAAATAAAAGCCTGGGTGCCGAGGCTATACTGCAAGCTAACACGACGGAGGAGGAGAAGGTGGCATCATGCCAGTGGTGTGAGGTGTTCTAACTTACATTTACTTAAGTACAATTTTGATGTAATTTTGCAGGAGCATTTCCAATTTGTTATACTTAAAGTTTTACTTGACTATATCTGCAAATTGTACATTATTCTCCACTATACGATTATTAGAAAACTGTACTATGAAGAAGAAAAACAATGTCGATGATGTATTACTATTACCCCATGGCATGAGCCTGATCCGTACATCGCCGTACACACACACACACACACACACACACACACACACACACACACACACACACACACACACACACACACACACACACACACACAGACACACACAGACACACACACACACGGCTAGCCTTACACTGTAGAGCGACAACATATAAACAGCATATTTACTCTGATGTCAACAAGCGTGAAGTCACTGAAGTGTAATGGCGGTATATAGATTAGGGAGCACATTAGTCATATTCATGTGGTATACCTGCCTGGCTATCGTCTGAAATAGGAGAGCAGGCTGGAGCAGCCTGGTAGCCCCAGGAGCTCTCTCTGCCAAGAGAGGCAACACATGCCTGCAGGTACAAAACCTACACGCTATCGTACGGTCACACCCGACATGGGTGCGTGCGTGCGTGCAGCGTTTATACGTGTGGCCGCGCATGCACAGCCTTGCACGCGCACGCTTTCTCTGCCAGTGTCCCACGGACACGAACGCCGTACATAAGACCGAACCTTTACCACAGCTATCGCCATATAGCGCCGCCCAGCACAGTGTATACTTTTTGGCTAGAAAGTTGTGTGCCGCGCCGCGGGCTCGCTTATTGGGATAGGCGTGTTATGCTAGGCTCCGCTGATCCCATCTGCCGCGCGACATCATCTATGGATGCATCGGGATGTATTTATCTTTCCACCGTGGATGATTAACCCTCGCATGACTGAAGTAAGGCCAGGTACAAGCTGACCTAAGGTCATGACTGAAGTAAGGCCAGGTACAAGTTGACCTAAGGTCATGACTGAAGTAAGGCCAGGTACAAACTGACCTAAGGTCACGACTGAAGTAAGGCCAGGTACAAGTTGACCTAAGGTCATGACTGAAGTAAGGCCAGGTACAAGCTGACCTAAGGTCATGACTGAAGTAAGGCCAGGTACAAGCTGACCTAAGGTCATGACTGAAGTAAGGCCAGGTACAAGTTGACCTAAGGTCATGACTGAAGTAAGGCCAGGTACAAGCTGACCTAAGGTCATGACTGAAGTAAGGCCAGGAACAAGTTGACCTAAGGTCATGACTGAAGTAAGGCCAGGTACAAACTGACCTAAGGTCATGACTGAAGTAAGGCCAGGTACAAGTTGACCTAAGGTCATGACTAAAGTAAGGCCAGGTACAAGCTGACCTAAGGTCATGACTGAAGTAAGGCCAGGAACAAGTTGACCTAAGGTCATGACTGAAGTAAGGCCAGGTACAAGTTGACCTAAGGTCATGACTGAAGTAAGGCCAGGTACAAGTTGACCTAAGGTCATGACTGAAGTAAGGCCAGGTACAAGTTGACCTAAGGTCATGACTGAAGTAAGGCCAGGAACAAGCTGACCTAAGGTCATGACTGAATTAAGGCCAGGTACAAGTTGACCTAAGGTCATGACTGAAGTAAGGCCAGGTACAAGTTGACCTAAGGTCATGACTGAAGTAAGGCCAGGTACAAGTTGACCTAAGGTCATGACTGAAGTAAGGCCAGGAACAAGTTGACCTAAGGTCATGACTGAAGTAAGGCCAGGTACAAGTTGACCTAAGGTCATGACTGAAGTAAGGCCAGGTACAAGTTGACCTAAGGTAATGACTGTAGTAAGGCCAGGTACCATACAAGCTCAAAATGACCTTTTTTCCCCTGCAATGTTATTGCTTAGCGTCTTCAGACGCTTTGACCCATGTCACTCACTCATCAATTTGAGACCGCTCTCAACTTGCGCTCGCTCGAGCCATTGAGTTATGAATTATCATACTTCCGGCAGTCTTCCGGGTGCTTCAAAACGCCACTGAGCAACTTCTATTGAAATGAATATCGGGGGCGGGGCTGTCGCTCCCGGACTGCTCTCTATACTTTATTATTATAACTCTATGGGTGTTGCTGATGATGTACATGCATGGTTGAGGAGGTGAGACTGAGTAAATATGGCTCAGGTAAAGGCTTTAGTTTCGACATACTATATTGGTCATTAGAACGACAAACATACCTCAAACCCTAACCTAACCATAACCGCAAGCACGGAGCAGCGCATGTTCGCGAGGGGTAACTCAAGATATCAGCACAGCTTTAACCCGCAGTATGAATGCTAATGTGGAGGCATGAATAAAAGACCCCCCTAACTCTCCTTCCCAGTGGACTTATCCCTCACTTCCCTCTCCATCCATCCCTCTACTGATTAGAACTTCTTATTACGAGGCACAATAAGCCCAGGGATTGATTCCGCCGATCGGTGCAAGCGGTGTGACATTAGCATGTTGTAAGTAGTCGAGACATGATGAGCGCCACAGTGTCAGGTCCCACTGAAAAGACGGGAGCTTTGAGCGGATGACATCGGGTCGCTCGGGACATGCCTGGCTCTTCATCTCTCTTCTGGGAGACAAGACGTCTCTCAGAAGCTTAACACTTGGAGACACACATGCATGCGCACGCACATGTGTGTGGCGCACACATACTTCCTGTTTGTCTTTTGTCAAGACAAGACAGACAGGCTGACCACAAGGTCACTGAACTGCTAAATCCAATTATATGCAATTACTCACTCTTCTTTACACCAAAGAAAGTGCTTTATCTGGACACAGAGCAGGAGGGAAAATTGAAAATGGAAGCCATGTTCCCTGCGGGACACAGGCTTTTGGCTGTAGATTCCCCCCTCAGGGCTACTATAGCTGTGTGTGGGTGTGTTTGTGGTAAACGTAAACGTAAACGTAAACGTGTGTGTGTGTGTGTGTGTGTGTGTGTGTGTGTGTGTGTGTGTGTGTGTGTGTGTGTGTGTGTGTGTGTGTGTGTGTGTGTTTGTGTGTGTGGGTGGGGGGGGCACACACCATTATTTCTGCATCCCCATTCCAAGGTGACGCACCACTAACCCCCCCCCCCCCCCCCCGCCCTATGAAGGGATTTCACACATAAGAGGTTCAAGGCCAGCGCACAGGCCTGGGGGTGGTAACTATACCCGACCCAAAATAGTGCATGGCTTCAATTACTATAACATGAGCTATCATACAAAAAACAACGGCAAAAACTTTATGAATAATGTTCTTTCTTTTTCTGAGCTTGCATAAAGGTGGAAACTTTATAGGAGGGTGTTCGGTCATGGAACTCCAACCTCTATGCAACGGTAGAGTCTGTTCTTAAACGGCAGTGAATGCTGGACCCTGCAGCCAACCCTACAGAAGTCTCTAGATGTACTTAACATCAGTAAGATCACACATGTTACCAAGATTAATCTGTATGATGGAATGCCAAGGGTGAGCCAGAAGGTATAGCGGCCAGGAGAATGAGACTATAGCAGGACACTGCCAAAGACACCAAGAGCTGCCAGCCAGCAAGTTAGTGCTGTGGGAACCAACACATGGCCATCGATCAAGAGGACGTCCCACATTAACATATGTGGATGTACTCAAGAACGACACAGGAGCGCAAAGCACCAATGATCTGGCCAGATGTATGGAGAACCGGCATGACTGCAAGCAACGATGGAGGGCTCGTCTGACGGCGACCTATAGAGAGAGCCTTTTACATTGTGTGAGTGCAGTGGTCCATGATACCATGGAAATAATTTGAGAAAGCTACTTCCATTTGTCTCCGATAAACATAAGACAGAAAACTGATCAGCTTCGGTGGATTACGTTCCATGCGACGCTAATGGGAGGCAGTTTCTTTAGAAGCATGCAGTCCATATTATGGCGATCCATTTCAATCAATTTCGATATAAGCTCCTGTAATTAAAACTAATTGCCGGACTAAAACAGGTCCCTCAAACTGAGATAAAGATTGATACGGGCTCAAGTGGGTATAGGGATTGCACGGGAGACAGGAGGGGAAAAAGGAAGGGAGACAAATCAATATCCGTATTCTGAGTATTTCATCAGTGTCAGTTCCAAAAGCACATAATTAGAGCTGCTTGAGAAATACCAGAATCAATCAAGAGGCGTCCCCCGCCCCTCATCATTGACAATTCACCCCCCCCCCCCACCCCATGTCTTTCTGTCTATGGTTAACAAGACATTGGTGGACGGACGGGTGCAACTCTGTCTGAATCCAAATCATGTCATTCGGCAGTCAGTCGGTTACACGCGTGCCTCTTTCTCCGTTCTCCTGATCAGGCTGAAGTGTCTCCCTGTGCGTTATGAAGGAGGCAGAGGAATGATCAACATGGTCCCTGCACCACTTCGTTTCCACGTTCCACTGCGGTGACTCTCGGGGGCCCTCTCTCTCTCTCTCCGACGAGGCCCTCCACAACAGACAGACGCCATCTGCCTCCGCCTAGCTGCCCCACCACCACGGCACAGTGCATGGCAAGCCCCAGGCATGTGCACACATAGACATCGGAGAGGGCTTGAGCCCCTGCCCTTTTTAAAAAGCACACCCATGTGAAGTGAGGGGCGCTCTAATCGTCATACTGTACATCATCATCAAGAATGGTGGTCCCTTATTGGCCAAGGGTTCCCAACGACATACATATGCTGATATGCTCAGACACATATGACATAAATTAATTCTCCATTCATTGTCAATGGCATTTAATAGTTTGTGTTCAGACAAGACAAACATTAAACACTATAGCTGTTTATAGCTATATAGTGTTTGAGTGTTTATAGTGTGGGCAAAAAATCTGCCCTCTCCACACCATGAATGCAGCATTTACTTATGGTGAAAGAAATGCAAAATGCCCCTCTCTCCATGCCATACACTGTACACATTCAGGAGAATTGCCTTTTTGCCGAAACTCTCCTGAGCTTGAATACAGCATATTGCGTTGTAAGAATAATCTAACAATGAATGAATGATCTTCAAGCTCTCACCGCAGCACGACGCAGTGAGAGCTTGTTCCGGAAGTTATTTTCTTCGCTGAAAGTGCCCTTTTTGGGAATGTCAGCCCCTGCCTCTCTACCATCCTCTGCACGTCCCTGCTGGCAAGCCATGTGCCACTATGGGTACCCTACATGCAAGTATGGCTAAAGGTTTGTTACACTGCATGCAAGCCTATATATTACAGTATATATATGCCTATATTTATGCGTGCACGTGTCTGTGTACTGTATACAGTATACGTGACCGTGCACGAGTTACACATGATGAGCATCTGAGGTCTGTGGTTCAAACATGATGAGCAGTGTCTGCGTGTGCAATTGTGCATGCGTGTGCATGCGTGCGTGAGTGCATGCATGCATGCATGTATGGTGTCAGTACACTAAGATCAATGGAGGGAATGCTCAGAGGGAAAGCTCAAGTCTTCCCATAAAGACACAGTTTCTATTCTTTCTTCTGTATTTGAAGACACATACTGACTATGCAGGGTAAAGTATGCCACCTCATGTTTCCACTGCTGCTTGTGTGCACGGTTGAGAAATTATGGCATCTTTGATGGGAGCCCTGTGTGCTGAAGTGGATAAACAATATGGGACGTCCTTGTGTGTGCGTGCGTATGTGTATACCTGTACAGGCACATTTCCATATTTAGAACAATGACTATACCTTTGGTTTTTGCACGCTTTTGTGTCCTTCGTATTATATTAATTTGAGAGAGAGAGCGAGAGAGTGTGTGCATGCGTGTGTGTGTATGCATGCATGTGTTTATGGTGCGGGCACACGTGCGCATGTGGTCTGCCTCCTCTTATCTCCCTTTGCCAGGCTACTCTGCTCTCTCACACACACACACACACACACACACACACACACACACACACACGCACACGCACACGCACACGCACACGCACACACACACACACACACACACACACACACGAACACGCACACACACACACGCTCCAAACAGCCTCCAGCTGTCATTCATGGCATCACACCTCCCTGACAAAATGTCACAGAGAACCGAGGGAGGGGAGAGAGAGAGAGAGAGAGAGGGGGGGGGGGGAGAGACAGAGAGAGAGAGAGAGAGTTAAGGGACTGGTCAGAGAGAAAAACAGACAGCGTTGGTGGGGGGGTGGGGGGTAGAGGGCATGGGCTCTCACTGGCTCGATAAAGCCAGTGAGAGCAGCGGGCAGAGAGAGAGAGAGGCGAATGGGCGTACGCACACCAGGGTGCCCGTTATCTCCTGACACCGTTCACTGCTGCCACCCTCCAGGCCCTGGAGCGGCACCACCTCGGGGCAAATCAATGACTCCGAGTGCACTTTCAGAAAAGAAACGCTATCTGGAAGTGGCAGCAGCGCCGGTCCTCCTCGGTCCTCCTCGCGTGTGCCTGCTCGCTTTCAAAGCGTTCGCTCGTGTAACCGGTGTAACCCATTCGTTTGAAAGGGAACCCGCATGCATGCGCGGCGTGTCACAGGTCAACAAATATTTTCCAATACACTGGCAGTGTTAAACGCACATTAAAGTGCACTTATATCCTCTTCCTATCTCTGTCTCTCAAACCAAACACATGCACATTGCACACACACGCATGCACACACACGCGCAAGGCTGAGGTGAATATGCAGCACAGCTAACACCTATATATACAGTTATTTACCACAGTTACTTATCTATAGTAGGTTCCAGCCAAATGGCATCCGAGCGATTACCATCTCCCGTTGGGCTGACAGGCAGCGCGCCGCGTCGGCGAAGACATGCGCACGGGTGACGAGTGGACGGCGTCATAAATAATAACGACCGCCATTCATTTCACCTGTCAAGATACGGCAGCTGTCTCATCACGGGAGGAGAAAAAAGGCAAAACACAAACATGTGCTCGCACACCGAGACGACGTTTTATTACCCAGTTTTCCCCGTGTATACGTGCATGCAGCCATGCACGCCAGCACTGAATAGATAAGACACCAGGCAGGGGGAAAGCATAATTCAACATTTTCCAGATTTAGTGTATTCACACACTTCTCGGATGCTTCAGTTTTTTATTATTACTACATTATTCTTCATTCACACCAGCATTTAGATTGTTGAGTATACAAGATTATTATCTGACCATGCGTCCTACTCCTTTTGCTCCTGCAAAAGGGAAATCTATATGGCTCAGGAGGTAGACCATTTTATTTCCCCCTGACTTCATGTCAAGCTGCAGGAGTGTGTCAACGTCTCCACAACATTTTGTCGTCTAAAGCCATCACTACGACCACTGCCCCACCAAGCTACGCCTCTACATGTCAGTGGTCATCCCAAATAGCAACCTACGCCTGTGAGATGTGGATGAAGACGGCCAGCATCAACCAACAAGATGGATGCCTCCGATCCATCCTGAGGATCTCATGGAGAGACCACATCACCAACGAGGAGGTGATGAGAAGGGCAGCAAAAGCACAACTATCTGACATCGTCTCTGAAAGGAGAAGGAGAATGGCTATAGGCACGTCTACTCTGACTGCCTAGAGAGAGACCGGTATAAGTGCGGCAATGGACTGGATTCCAGAGGGTGGAAAGAGGAAGAGAAGGAGGCCAAAGAAGACCTATAAGCCAGATGGGAGCAAATGGAGTAGGACCCGTCGCCCCAATGTTCCAATAGGAAGGGGAGGAACTAAGTCTAAGTACGTAAATCATGTCAACAGCATTGAGGAACCGGAATCCGTTCCATCACATTTGGAATTGTTTCCAGGACCATTGTTTTAACCACACTGTCAGAGCTGGTGTATGTGGACTTCATGTATACAGTTACTAGTGGCTCTCAAATGTTCACATTTCAAGGACCGCCGGAACTCTGAGTTATAGAGTCAGGTTTCATGTGGAACCCCATCGGACCATCGAATCGTTAAGGAACTGGAATCGTACTGGAATCGCATAAAAGGATCCCAAACCCCGTTTCTGAACTCATAAGTTAAGTTGTTTACCAACATGTTCAAGCACAACATGATGAAATGGACACCCTTTACTGGTTTCTGATGTCTTGTCTGAGCAACATGACGCCTTCCTTCCATTCCTGCCTTGCCTTGCCTTATGTGAGCAGACCCAGATTACAATGTTCCACGGTTTGTCTCTGATTCGACGTGACAGACAGTTCTATCACATTATCCTATGTGTATACGCAGTGCATGTATGCACACGCGCGCGAGTGTGTGTGTGCGTGTGTGTGTGTGAGTGTGTGTGTGCGAGCGTGCATGCGTGAGTGTGTGCCCGTCCGCGTCACATCTACAGCACCATCTGTTTGCACAGCCATGTGGGTAACAGCTACCTGTTCCAGTGATGCAAAAATATTAACACAGCAAAAACAACAACAACAACAACAAATATGCCAGCAATGAGCAAAGGGGATTGTGTGGCATATACAGAGATGACATTTTATTTTTACGAGGTTTAGGGAATTCTCGCCCCCACATTGTGGCTGATAATGCAAGAGGCCAGGCCGATGGTTATCATGTCATTTCAGCATGAAATATTTATAAGGAAACTAGTCTCTCTCTCCAGATGATTCCTTTATCTCCTGCCGGTCTGAACACAAGATAGATAGAGCACTGCATGTGCACTCGTGCAAGACAAAACACGCGCACACGCTCGCACACACTTCGCGCACGCACACACACACACACACACACACACACACACACACACACACACTGTACACACCTAAAACACGCAGAGAGTACACAATGTACTGGGCTTCCCAGCAGCATTTTCTCCACAGGCTAATCCCAAGGCTGGGAGTAGTTTTCCCTAATGACAGGCCTGCACGTCTCTCTCTTTCTCTCTCTCTCTCTAGATGCTCATGTTGGGGCCGGCTGGCCCACAGTGGACATCACGGAGGAGCGTGAGATAAGATAACACCGTGTTTACACACACTCAGACTATATATAGGATAAATCCCCACATTAGGGGGACCTGGTGGTGGTGGCCTGTCCCATCAGATCCCCCCCATCCTTGTGCAGGTCGAGGGCCGTTGTGTGTGTGTGTGTGTGTGTGTGTGTGTGTGTGTGTGTGTGTGTGTGTGTGCGAGCGAGTGCATGTGCGCGTGCATGTGCATGCGTGTGCGTGGGGGGCACCTTGCATCTACCACCTTCATGCCCACTGGGGCTCATCTCACTCTATCTGGACTTAACAGATAAGAATAATGGAAAGGCCTCACCCCCCCTCTCTCTCTCTCTCGTTCTTGCAGAAAAATCTCCCTGTACAGTATGTATCTCTACAGTCCTACTCGCTGCCATCCTTCACATTTGCACGGGTTCTAGGAAGACGATAATGAAAGCATATTGCCGAACAAATATTAAGGCGTTCAATCTCGACAGATTGCTGTGATGTGTCAGAAGACGTTTTACTTCCCTGCAGAGAGCTAATCAAAGGAATTGTCAAACGGGGGACATGCCGCGGTCTCCAGCATGCTAATGACTATCTGAATGTATGTGAGAATGAATGAGTGTCTATCCACATTTTCAAAGCAAACAGGGTAAAAAGTGCCATGTTCAGAGCAGCCGATGATTAAGGCCTCGGCTGGCGTGGATGTCTTGCTCGCTCTCTAGTCTCACGTAGCCAGGCGGCAACTATTCCACAATTTCCGAGTCTGGAACTACACCTCCGAGTCCCGAAATCCGAGTAAGGAAGCTGTCATCTCCGTTCACGAAAATATATTTTGAAATATATTTACATTTTATGTTTTTATTTCCATTTCTGCTACTGTATATGCATAGATGATTCCTATTTTAGGATTAATTAGCGCAACTGACGAAACGGTAGTGGGTATTGAGGCTGCACTTCCGCTTTATTGCTTACTCATGACCTGACCTCCGTTGCTCCATTATTTAGAAAATTGCGAGAGGCAACAGTCTGGCCGCACGCAAGACTATACTCGCTCTAACACGTAAACGAACTGCGCCCCTTCCCCCGGCAAAACTGAATGAAGCGTTGGACTGAACTGGACAAAAAAATGCACTTTGGAATGCACAACAGCACTTTCAAAAACTGTGCTGGTAACGTTTTGTTTTTAAGGATAGCACCATGCCACTTTATTTATTTATAGGCTGTGCGTGGTGTTGGTAACTCTTAACTTTTCCATTTGAATTGCACGTCATCATACATACTGGGGCTCTTTTTAAATGTTTGTCCATGTTTTGTTTAGTTTTAGTTTTTAGCTTATATGTTTTTTAAATAGGCTCTATGTTTTATGTTGCACTGCCAATAACTGAGGGGAAACGGTATTTCATGTTCTTTTGTATGCAAGTACATAAAAGTTATTCTGATTTGCGGCAATCTCTGCCACAATAGGTCATTGCAAGGTGTGTATAGCATTAATCCATTGACCAAAGAGCTGATTTTATCCTTGAGTGCATTGGCCACACACAGTGAATAACAATATCCAACAAATTGTGCCAATGTGTGGCCCATCAAAGAGGAGTTTTTGGCCCTCTGTAATTTTGATTCACTTCCATATAGGCATCCGTGCATACACGACTTTCACTCAAGATCAAAATCCCATCTCATCCACTCAAATGTCAGCCTCAAAGGCCCACTGTTATGGAACATCGTGTGGTATACTGACCTTAATCAGGGCATGAAAGAGCTTCAATCAGCGGCTGAAATAGATTTGATTTGAAGTCAACGGCTGATTGGGAACTCATGGCGTGTGAGATTTCTCCTGCTCTTTGTATTAGTGTCCATTAGCAAGTGATTGTGCGGTGCAAGTGGTAAAATGAAGGGAAAAAAGAGGTGCCCACTTAGGGGAGAACAAAGGGAATAAGGGTGATGAAGTGCCATGAAACAAAACGGCTGAAGAAATCAGGCCTGGTCAAATATCTTCAGTGATTATATTAGTACTGATAAAATGGAGGGACGTGGTAAAACTCAGTCTGGTCCTCAAAATAACAATATGTATGTTTGATAATAAGCACTATTATTACGCCCCGGGGTCATGCTTTGTGTGAGTTCTACTTGTCAGAGTGTCTTCAAGGCAATGCTTTAGAAACCTCAAAGAACGTTGGTGCATTGGTGTCGCCTTTTCTTTGCCGTTTAAAAAGAGCCTGTCCAACTCTGCGAAGGTAAAGTTTCCATTGGACAGAGTTCATGTGAGGTTTTTTTCCCGTTCAACAATGGCAGCAGAATGGAGGCGGCTCCCTCTGGGGCCCTGTTGGTGAGTCATGTTCTGTTATGTTACCATTGGCAACACATCTGGCCTCAACAAAAGCTTCTCTTCTCGGCCCGGTGCGAGGGCTGATCGGGAGAGGAACTCTGAATAAACCATCAATCTGGTGCCATCCAGGATGCATTTTAAACACCTCTTAATCCATTCTGGACTGAGGTAGATTAACCCATGTTTCTATGTCAGTGGTCCTCAACCTTTTTCATGTCAAGGACCCCCAGAAATATCTCTATTGGGCCACGGACCCCCACCCCAAAATATGGAGTTTCAGGGACCCCCCAGAAGCCAATGTTTTAGTTAAAAATGTTCGCTCTGAAATATATATTCAAAGATTTGCGCCACATTTTCACGACTTTTCAAAAATAGCAGACCTACAAGCTCTTAGCGTGAGCTTGTAGATCTGCTATTTTTCAATAGCTAAAGTAGAACAGAATGCTTGAAACACCAAGAGGGGGTTCCCGCCCAGAATGGGTTAATGGCCTCTACATAGCCTGCGAACTCAGAGTCGTTATGGTGCTGCAGCTGTGGGCGTCTGGAGGAGTAAATCAAAGTTCTAGTGCGGCATCATCAGCCGTGACAACACAATAGCACTGTATGCGGCGGGGCCGTCACGCCACACAGATATACAACCAGAACTAGTGTGTGGACGTCAGGGACGATGACGTTGAGTCATTTCATATATCCTCATCCATGCTTTGCATTTTCGCGAGACAAAAAGGGGGAGAGAAAAGTGACAGGAAAACTTTGAGCCATGCACGCAGCGGCAGCCACGCAGGCAGCCAGTCTCAAATAAAGCCTAAATCTAATTTAGGAATTCCAAGTCCTGGACGCTTCATCTGCTTGTGACTCATATCCGAGCCCGATTTTCCTGGATGTTTTGATGAACTGCAGGCTGCAGCGCAAGATGCCTATACAAAACATTTATAATAATACTAATTATGAATTACGATTATCCCTCTCATTTCAAAGACAAAAGCTTGCCAGGCGAAATTATATTGATTCAAGAGGATGTATTCCTCACATGCTTGCACGTGTGTGATTTTAACACCATAATAATACAACTTGGTTTTGCATTTTTACTTTACATACGTAGAGTGTGCATTGCATTCATCCATTCTTCCACGGATGGCGGAGAAAACCATGCAAGCCACCAACCTGCAGTTAGGGGTTCAGAGTCTTGCTCAAGGACACTTCGACACTAACTCTGGGGGAGCCCGGGATTAAATTGGGTAACCTCATGGTTCCCGTCCAGCTATACTGTCCATTCTTAGCCTTGCGTATAGCCAGCTTTCATCTGCCTTTGCAACGCAATGATATTAGTATCGCTACACAAGGCTAGGCCACTCTAACCCCCATTTGTGTTAAAATTGTTTTCCCTCTTATTTTCAAAGCTGCATGTTGTGTTTAGTTCTCTTCCACAGTGTAATTTTTCCAACAGCCTTCATTGTTAATGTACAGTTTTTTTGTAATTTTAAAGTGAGAGTTCAAACATTGCAGATTCATGGCATGTCAATTTGATTACATGCATTTTCTTATGTCAACTGCAGTCATATTTGCATGATCATGATGATTAGATTTGTATTACATTGTTAAAAGAAAATATGTCTGTTTTAAGCTGTAATTACTGACATAAATGTAATAGTAGATAGAAACCACATTCAACTCAATTTGGCTCATCTCTAGCATTTTGACAATCCTATAAATATGTGCAGATTTGGTAGGTTTAGTTGGATTTGATGAACAATCAACCCAAGTTGTCAGATGGTTTATAGTATAGTGCTGGCCAACACATCCTTTGTCTGGACTCTCCCTGTAGTAGCCAGTAGAAGCCAGTGATTGTTATCAGCCTTAAACTTGCCTAGTAACTTCCTAAAGAAACGCCACGGTGAGTTTACTTGCTGTTTTTTTTTAGTGTGCTTGCTTGGCAAGTAACCCCATACTACATTCAGCCACATACACTACAATGCATACAAGAGGTTGTCTCCATGCCGCAGAAAACTGTCTGGCAAATGTTCTGTCACAGTAGAGAACCAGAGACTGAAGCAACTGCAGCTTCGGTCTTCAATAGAGTTACCTGGTAACTCGAGAAACAGTGTGTGGACTGCCTTCCCTTTTCACTCACAGTAGAGAACCAGACCACATCCATGGTTTAATAATTGCATGTCATAATGAATTCCAAATCCAAAACGTATTGCATAATAGTTCTCCTAAAGTGATTACAATGTTAACAGAGTGCACATGTACGCTCATATTACAATCTCAACGCACTCACGAATCCTCACGGCGGACACCGCAAGTAGGCTACAGTACAAGTTGTGTGGACAGCTTTGGGACTAATGTCTGATTTACTTATTGGTTGCACGCCATGCCGTGCGCTTAGCGGATCTACAAGCTCGCTATGCACGCATCGCTTGCGTGATCGGCTATTTTTGGTGAGCAATAAACACCCATGATACGTCTAACTAATTATAAATAGTTCACTTGATATGGGAAGAGGCTCAGGGCAATTCTGTACGGCTTCTGAAAAAAACATGGGGATTGTATTCAAGGTGTGTGTGAGCGTGCGTGCGAGCGATAGATGGTGATGGCGAAAAAGGCATGCGCGCGCCCGCGCACACACACACACATACACAGCACCCAATGTGGATCCAGTATTCAAGGTGAAAATGTTGAACCGACCGAATCATCAACAATGGCCTTGATAGAGAATATATCAATTCTCCGGCATGGTTGAGGCTCTCAGGCCTGATTATGTTGCCTGCATAACTTTCCACCCACTCAGACACATACACACAAATATGCACCCGCAGGCAACGCAAACACAAATATATAAATTATATACATTATGCTCAACCACTTGCTCATGCGTATAAGCACTACATCCACTTGCACACACACTGATGAGGTATCCTCATATACAATGGCATGAGAACTTATGAAACGGAGAGTTTTTTGCACGTAACCTTTATAGGAATGTCCAGCATTTCTTTGGCTTGTGGCTTCTTCACGCAACTTCTCTGCAACGCGATAACTGAGTGACTGACTGACTTGTATACTAATAGGAATTGTATCAGTTATAAATCTCATTTTAAAGATGATCATCAGGTACTATGATTATACCAGGAGGAAGATTTGTTTCAAAAAAGTGTACAAAAAGTGTTAAAGTTATGTTTTTATGTGGCCACACCCACCAGTTCATTAAGTATACCTGGTTTTCACCAATCACCGCTCTCATCTCTAAATTGTCTCTGTGGGGTGCACGAACCCTCATAGGCCGATCCAAATCCGTTACTTCTCAGGAATTCAAATTCAAAGGTGGCAAAAGTGGCAGATGTACAGGCTCAAAGCACGTGGAGCTGCTATAATTAATAAAAAGGTTATCAGAAAGTCATCTCTGACGAGGCAAATCTGCATGCGCTTCGGTCTGCCTGCATCTCCCCCAGCCTTCTCAACCAACCAGCCTGCAGCAACACGGGTCACATGACCACATGCAGCCTCCAGCTCAAGTTCACATGGGTTTATTATAAATACGACAGGTACCGTAGTGCGATTACATGTGGTAGTTATAGTATGAGCAGCTACAGTGAGAAGAGAACAGCCCCTGCTTTCATTTCCTTATATGCACAGAACCTTGCTTATGTTGATTACAGCAGTTATTTGCAGAGGGCGAGAGGCACACCATTAAATATGCATTAGGTGTCCAATGTCATTTCGTTATAGGAAAGAGGGGAGATGCAGGGGATCAGAAGGAAACGCACGCACACACACACACACACACACACACACACACACACACGCACGCACACACACACAAGCATATATATGCACAGTTTTGTAAGAGATACACATACAGTATGTGTCAATGTAAAACACGCACGCACGCGCGCAGGCACATGTACACACACGCACACGCACACACACACACACACACACACACACACACACACGCACACACACACGTGAAATGAGCTGGGCAAAGAAGTGTGATTATAATCTCGATTCCAGCTAATCTGCTATAACCACCACCAGTGGACCTCCCACCCATTAGCACTATCAACCCATCAATTGATTTCCTAATGATCTCATATGCCGTCTATAATTACTCCGCGGGCTAGCTGCACAGACACACTGTTCACGTTGCGTGACGCATGAATATATATTATACACAATCAAATATATATAGAGGCTCCGGTTTTGACCTTCACCTGATGACAGCCATACAATGCTTGGCCAAAACGTACTGTACCACTTTCTGTGTGTTAAAGAGGAATTATACGTACGCAGTAGCTGTTTTTTGTTTACTGAATGCTGGTGATAATGTGTATTTGAACCACTGTTAGTGGCGCAAAAAACAACCCTGGGGTTTCTCTGTGTGTTCTTTTGAGTTGCAATGAAAACAGGCAAAACCTCAAGAGTGACATCTGAGAAAACAAACAACTTTTTGTTTTGTCAATTACTTTTGAAATATCCCTTTAGGTTCTTTGTCCAGTTAGTTATATCGGTAGTTTTTTTCCGGTTATGAGCCATGTACAGTACAAATATGCATTTCATCCAATAAAATCTAAAACAAAACACCACCATGCAGCGACAAACTGGATGTGCCAACTCACTTCTGAACCGGTTTTATTTGATATGCAAATAAAGCTGTATGTGCAACAGTTGGCACATAATGCTTGCATGAATGGCAATGGCTTGAAAGCTATTTACGCTCCACAGACACACGTATACTGTCTTTCATTAATTTCTTTCGCTTATTTCTTTCCTTCTTTTTTTTGTGCATTTCAAAGAGATAGGATGAAAACCACTTGAGGGAGCAATCCGTCGCTCCCTAGCCTCCTATATGTTTCTCTCCTCCTCCTCTCCATCAATCCCCATAGGCCCTCTTATAGCTATAGGCTTTTTGCAGGCTTGTTGCAGGCGTGTACACACACACGCACACACAAACACACACACACACACACACACACAAACACATGGCACGCGCACGTGCACACGCACACGCACACGTGCACACGCTCTCACTCTGCAGGGGGACCATGCACATTGTAATTGCAGCCGTTGCAACCCCATGATGGCAGTCTTCTTAGGGCTGTGCGGAGACTATGGGGCCTCCGTAAGGCTCTCCTCCTGCCACATTAGATCCATCTACGTCGAGGAGCACGTCACAGACCATCACAAAACATGCGGATGGAACCTGGCTGTCTGTTCTCTCATTCTTACACTCAACCATGCATGCGTTCACCGTCCATTTCACCGTGCAGCGCATGCAAGGTCAACACACTTAGTAATGAAATCCCGAGCTCCACCTGGGCTGATTCATAATTCAAAAGAGGCTCGGGGTCATATAAAAGCCCACTGCAAATTTAATGGGAGCTGTGGGTGTCTCCGAGTTCCGAACATGACGTGAGGTGGGCCTAAACATAGGAGGGAATCTTCTTCCTGACATAAGACAGAGACTATAGGCTAATGACCATGTTAAGCCCCAGTCCCTGTGCCGTCTATAGGTTCCCAAAGTGGGGTCCAGGGACCTTCAGGGGTCCTTCAGGGAGTTCCAGGGGGTCCCCAGCTAAATTATAGTTTGGAACCAAAGCAGGGTCAATTTGGGGGTCCTTGACATGAAAAAGTTTGGGAACCACAGGTCTATAGAGCCTGGATTGTACCTCTCTCTGACCAACACCCGGGTCTAGCTATGGGGCCTATAATGACTGTCCCAGTATCCAGAACACCCGGGTCTCGCTATGGGGCCTATAATGACTGTCCCAGTATCCAGAACACCCGGGTCTCGCTATGGGGCCTATAATGACTGTCCCAGTATCCAGAACACCCGGGTCTCGCTATGGGGCCTCTAATGACTGTCCCAGTATCCAGAACCTGCACGTGTTGTCTCTGGGTGATCTCTTCACTGACAATGGGAGATACAGGAGACTATAGAGTAATGAGGTTTACACTAGCAGAGACTGCACAACGGAGCACAGGCGAACAACAAGCAAGCATGATATATATAGTGTGCAGGCAAAGATCATATAGATCGCCCACGCACGCACGCATCCACCCTGGTTATCCCGTGCCGTTCCTGCAGTCTGCTATATGGCTGTGGTAATTCGGTCTCCCGGCGTCTTCCATTGTCTTACCGTTGGGAGGGCCGGGGTATAGTTGAGCCTCATCTAGTCGCGCCCGGTTATGAAACCAGATAAATAATAGCACACCTGCTACTTTGCAGAATGCGGTACTTAGATGTGCTAATGTGCCCATTTTCCCCTCTTGTCTGTGTGCAGCGCCAAGGGAGAGACGGGGAGAGACAGGGGGGGGGGGCAGCGGTTTTTGCAGCTGCTGAATTGCTACTCCAGACACCTGGAGGACAGTAATTGTCAATAATAGCACTGAGATATTATGGGGGCGGGCAGGAAAAGTCCAGGGCCACGGAGGGCGTCACTGCTGGGACCCCCAAACAGTGACAATAATTAAACAAGAGAAAATAGCAATAACAGGGTGCTCCTTTCCGAGCATCCTGTCTCCCATTAAGGCTGTTGTGGCAGTAAATAGCAGGTAAATTGGTCTCTTCAGGGTCTTTGGGATTGCTTTCTGTGCTAATGGCTACTGTGGCCGTCTGCTTGGCTTCGGGAGCGCTCTTATAAAAAAAAAATCCCCAATTAATTCCAGAAAGCGGCGCGCGGCTACAGCTAGTTGTCACATTTCCTGCATTGTTAACTGTCGTCTGTTAACCACGAGCCAGCCCTCGTCACGCTCCCGCCGCGCTAATTCTGGCTCGGAAATCGTACGAGACGAGCAGTGCAAGCAGTGACACTGTGACGAAGCCAATTTTTTTTGTGCAACTACAGAGGCGGGAGAGCACAGGAACTCTATCTTCCACCAAAATGTTATCCGTCCCATATAGGCACAGTCTTCTTGGAACCGTTTCTGGAACTGCAGGATTCATCACACCGTCAGAGCCGGCATGTGGACTTCACGTGTGCTATTAAATAGTACATAATGGTGGTTCTCAAACATTTTAATATTTTCAAGGACCACCGTAATTCTGAGAGTGTACAAATGGAGCCGAATGGGCCCCCCATAGTGGCCTGTTAATCCATCTTTTTATGCCGTCTATGGGAATGCAGATATATGGATATAGGTGGAATCTTCCTGCTAAATACTCCAAACGGTTTACCACTTTTGTTTTGTATAGTGGGAATGCTCTTTTGGTGCAACGATTAGCCTCACATACACAGTTCTACACCTGCTGGGAGCTAAACAGCAGAACTACAGTTAACCATCTGTTGGCAAGTGAGAAGCTTCCATGGACGCGGTTGGGGGTTAAACACCAATTGCTCAATGGTAGTGCATGGCGAGAGAGGGATTGCACTCATTCACTCCATCTCACCACGATTATACTCTCAAGCCTGGACCTGGACCAATGAACCACAAATGATGCCCTTCATTTTGTCTACACAACCGCATCTCACAGAAATACGGCGAAATAGCACAGAATTGTAATACCGTACACACACGCCTAGAAAACCCCAAAATCTGTACATATTACACAACTACTGTTTTGACCACAACAGAGGCGTGTCTGGGTCGGGCTGGGTGAGTTCAGGTTTGACATTATTTACTATTCTGTCCATATCGGGTTAACTCTGACGGGGCTAAGTCGGCTCTACCGAACTTCGCAAAGCTCGACACGACACGGTGTGTCTATGGGGAGGATTTCAGTGTCATATCATGTACGGATTTTGGGGTTTTCTAGGCGTGTATGCACGGAATTCCGTGCTATTTCACCGTGTTTGGGTGAGACTGGGTATAGGCCTACAACTTGGATGCCATGCACCGGCTGCCCTCTTCTCGCCGATTGCAGTATGACAATGAACTCACACTGTTCAGGTGGGAGTAGCAACGCGGTACAACACGCGGCAATAAACGTCAAAAGGGCAAACATTTCCCAGAGAGCCCTGTGTTTACCGTACATGAATATGTGCATATTCATGTTTTGTATTTTTATCTCCTGCATATCGGCAATTTAATGTTTGCTTCGGGAAATCACTGTGCATATCAATTCTGCAATGTTTATACTCTTTACATAATCACTCCGAAAAGTGTATCGGGGAGGTGAGAGAGAGAGATAAAATAAAGCCAATTTGAAATGAGCCACTAAAACCGCTTTGATTACAATCTCGCCTGTGATTGCCAACCTGCCACTGAAACTGTGTCCTCCTGCTAATGTTAATGTGAAGACAACCGCTGTGCCATATAGGGGGCCCAACCAGTGTTGGCAGACTTTGTGAGATACTTATGAGAGTCCAAAAGAAGCAACTATAAGCCACATGAGCACTTTAAATACACATCGGCTATTTGAAAATAGACTCCAATCTCACTGCGCATCTGATATTTTTAAAGGAACATTGTGAAAAGAAAAAGTGAAACATTTTGAATATATATATCTTTTAAACAGGGTCTGTGGACCCCTAGGAGATGGATTGCTGAGGTGAAGCGCCACACCTATGCGATCAGCTCCCAGTACTTCCCACATGACTTGCCACACCCAAGCCATGCTCCTCATACACTGACTGAGTTTGCGATGCCCAGGATCGAACCCATGAAGTTGTGGTCGGAAGGATAGAGAGCTCTATACCGACTGAGCGACCCGGACACAAGATCTGCTATTTGAAAACTGGGAGACATTCTGCATAATGAGTACTTTCTACTTTGGTTACATTATGTTCATTTTGAAAGCAATCCCTTCGTAATTTTACTTTTGGACTTTTGTATTTCTACATTGTATTTAACTTAAGTAAAAAAAGTGTGAGTACTCTTTCCACCAGGTCTGTCCAAACATGTATCGTCTGCTGGCATGCTGTCGCATCAAGAACAATGACACAGTTTGCCATCTTTCCTCAGCTTGGCGGCTCCTCATCTCCGCTAAGTGAACAGCATGTCGGGGCTCTAAGATAGATTCTCCTGGAACTAGGTTTCGAGGGGCCAGTGGGGGGGAGTGCATTTATAACACCCTGACACTCCCTTCTCCTCCCTAAAGTCAGCTAGGGGAGGGGAGGGGGCCATCTAACTCTGCCATCGTTCAATTTGTCTACGTCCCAGCTGACTGCGATAGGGCGGGGGTAAGGCAGGCTGGCTGAGATGGGGATGAGATGGGGGGCGAGTGTGGGGAGTGGAGTGGGACAGAGTGTGTATGTGTTTGCCTGTCACACAGCGGTCTGGGCTACATATTTCAGCGCATGCAGGGGTGAAGATTACGTCATATGGCAACCAAGTCTATGGGAATTTTAATGTTTATCTAGAGCATTTGTGACGTAAATCGTTTGCCAGCCATGAAGTCTATGGACTTTAATGTTTGTTTAGGGTACCGAATGACAACGCAAGACCATATACAATACATCAACACAAGTGTAATTTTTCTCCTTGTAGCTATAACCGTCTGCTGGTATAGAGCATTAATTAATTGACATTAATTTGCAGTAAATCGTAGTCAAAACATTGATTACGGTAATTGTCTCTATTGTCAAAATATGAAGCTTTAGGCAACTGAACCTTGGGTACATATACGGCATATACGGCTGTTGCAGAACCACTGAAGGGAAAAAAATAAATACACAATGCATTAAAAAAGGTACATTCCGTGTCTATGCGACGACATTGGGATTCACAGCCTCTCTCCAGCTGCTGTGACTCCAGGCACGGCAACGCACTAATCTTTCTAGGCCATTTTGTAAAAGGTTGGTAAAAGGTTGGGAGCCAGTCGTGACAATTCCACCCATGACCCCGCCATAACAAGCTGCTGCCACAACCTCATTTGTGGATCCACACTGCCTTTAACGCATTTAGGACTGAGACCAGACTCTACGAAATGTCCTTTATATCATGACGGTTTTCTATGTCAGTGGTGCTCAAACTAATTCATGTCAAGGTCCCCAACCCAAAGCACAGATATAGTTAAAAGAAAACGTTCGCTGTGAAATAATATAATATCCAAAAGATTTGCACAAATTGTCAAGATTTTTCAAAAACAGCAGATCTACAAGCTCATAGCGTGGCACTCTGTGCCACGCTATGAGCGTGTAGATCTGCATTTTTATCAACAGCTTATAAGTTTAAAACAATGGTTAAAGAAAGCGGTTCAACGCTATAAAGCGACACAGATGCGTTCCCGTCCTAAATGGGTTAATATGGTGCTGCCCTCCGGAAATGGGGTCCGCCTCATAAAGAAATATTTAAAGTTTTACAGGGCATATACTCGTATAGGGGACCAGTGCATAATCTACTATTCTGCCGAGGCTATATCTCAGGCACCTTGAGTCTGCATAATGCATAATACATGGGAGTTAAATTATTATATTATACAGCGTAGGCTATAGGGCTATAGTGCAGTGAAATGACAGCATGAATGAAACCCTATACATAATGTAGTCGGACTGTCATTTTGCGTTTATTTTAACGCGTGCGTGAGACGATTGAGTAAAAGAAAAACTAAACTAACGAGGAGTTAAATTGAATGCTTGTTGTAAGGATTATGAGGATTATTGTATGGTGGGGGGCGGCAGTAGCTCAGGGGTAGAGCAGCCGGGTGGGAACCGCAAGGTTCCCAGTTCGATCCCGGTCTCCCCAGAGTTAGTATCCAAAGGTGGGACGATATATCTACTGTATATCGCAATATATTGCAATATACTATATATCGTCGCGATGTATATACAGTAGCATATTATCCTCCCAATATCGTGATATTGATTAGTTAGTAGTATATAGTAGGCTACCTATTGTTGTGGACAAGGTACAAAGTCGCAGACAGTGTGTTCACAAAACATCTTCAAATAAATACCTACATAATTCGAGATTTTTGTTATTTTTCATTTTCAGTTACAAATATTGTGATATATCGTTGATGAAATCTCGCATGAATCTCGATGAATATCGCAATATATCGAATATCATGCAGATATTATCACTGATGGCCTAATATCGCCACAGATATAATATCTGTGTGGTATTACCCATTAGGGATTTGAGCAACTAGTCTCCCTTGGGAGGAATGTGTTCAACTAGTCGACTAGTCAATCCACTAGTTGACCTTGCTGGTACTAGTTGACTAGTTGATAAAGAACTTTAAAACAAAATCCCGTTTTTATAGGCCTCAAGATCAGCTAGAATGCTAGATTATAGTCCCCAATGTACAACGTTTTTAAATGTACAATATATATATATATATATTTTTTTACATAATAGGTAGTTAAACAACTAAGTAAAAATCACTAGAAGTGAAAGCCCTATCATCCATATCGTCCAAGTGTCCTTGAGCAAGACTTACTGTAGTTTGAACCCCAATGAATGTGCGTTTCAAACGGTGAATGTGATTGATGCACTCTATGTAAAGCGTGCACTATGAGGACACCCTGGAAAACGCTTTAGTGAAGTATCCTTTAGTGAAATTTCAAATAAATAAACGTTGGATCAAAGTGCTATATAAATGCACCATTTACTATTTACCATTGTTCTTCATGACTGTACTGTATAATGTTGCACGGTGTTAACCGTTCAAAGTAACATTTCGTTCAAGAGGAAAATACATGTCATATAAGTCAAACAAAATGGCTGTATTGTTGTACAAAAAAGGATCCAACATTGGCTGACTTCCAGGTTTTGTGTGTGCGTGCGTGAGAGAGAACGGAACTGCCACATTGTGTACACACAGCTATAGCTCTGTGTGCACGGACTACAATTTCCCTTACTTAGCAATATGTTTATCACCCTGCCATGGATTTCCTCTTGCACCGGAATGATAAGCTCGAAACCAGCTGCAAAAGAGCCAAACACCCAATTACTGCAAAAAAAAAAAAAAAAAAAAACGTTAGCATGCAGGACGCATCGACCAGCTGAGCCAGACAAATGCAATCACAGCGAGGAGAAGCAAGAGTCTGCCCTGGTATCACCAACGTGGCTAACCCCTTGATCCGCACTTGATCTTTGCTTGGTTTTCAAACAGACAAAGATCAGTGTCTGGGTATAAGGTCAGGAAGAGGAAAGGCAACGTGGGCCCCGTAGGGAGAAAGGATGAGGTTTTTTTTTAGCGCTGCTGATCCACCGCGAGATAAGATCAAGTTCAGTCAGAGGGCAAACCGGGGAGTCAAAGAGAGGGAGCCGGAGTGTGTTATTTCAGGTCGGAAGCAAACTATGCTTATGTACTGTAGCCTGCAGAATTCGCCATCGCGTGGAATATTTAGGCGTCTAAATTTGAGGGTGGTAGGCGTTGATGTTTATCTGCAGCACAGCTTTTGGGGGGTTCACAAGTTTGACCCGCAGCAACAGAACCATTCAGCTGGTCGAGCTCTGGTCCATATAGCTGCATTATAGCTATATGGACCAGAGCTACAGCTGGCCCCAGGTGGGCCCAGATTGCTGCTGTACACCTGCATCAACTGCATGCGTTGAAAATTATTCCTATGCGAAAGTGTACTTTTTTACTTAGTATTTCCAATTTTCAGTTTGTAACCTAGTAAAACAATACATACATACATACTGTACATACTGTACATACATACATACATACATACATACATAGTATTATACAGATTTTTTTATTTAATTTTTTTATGAGAGAGGGGAAAATAGTTCAAACATTTAATGCTCACAGTTCATATATAATATTTATTTAGTACGTCTGGCTCACCCAAAGGTTTCACTTTCCTTCTGTGTTTTTTTTAAGTGGAAAAACAGCGTCGGTTTCGATGTTCGAGCAGAAAAAACAACACGCTCGTGTTAGCTCGATGCTTGGCAGGAACAACTAATGCTCGCTGAATGCGCTGGTGTTTATTTTAAAAAGCCATTAAGTTAATGAATACGCACACGCTCCAGGGGCCCGGCCCGGTGTTTATTCTCTGCTTTTAAAAAGGCTGCTGTAATGCAGTCAGGCTCATTATCAGCTTCTCTGTATTCAGGGTTGAAACTTTGGGGACAGCAACGTTGTGAGGATTGGTAAAACATGGGACTGGATTTAGCCTTTCATTTCTGGGTGTTAGCGTATTTTAAAACAAGACTGACGAAACCTTTTGCTTTGTTGTTAATCCGATTCGTTTGGCAAGAAGCCACAAATATAGTAAATAATAGTTTTCTGAAAATTGTTGTTGCTATACACATACATAGCTAAAGAGGAGGAGACGAGCGTTTATAAGCCGAGGGTTCACACAAGGCAGTCCTACAGTATAAAACCCGGCCTCTCGTGACTCGTGCAGCCCAAAAGGTCAGTCGGGCTGTCATAGAGGAACACGGCGGCCAACCTGGCCTGGGGGGGGGGGGGGGGGGGGGGGAGTTCAAGCCTTAGCATGGCTGTCACGTCTGCCGTTTTGACAACTAATTTGCCCTAACATTTCAGGGAAAAGGTCAGACAACCCTCTACCCAAGTTTATGAATATAGCGTGCACTGTGGACCGCAGAGCCACTGAGTAGCTGCACACTGAACAAGGCAGGTAAGATGGTCTCTTCATTGACCAGCTTTGACCCGGAGAGAGAGAGAGAGAGAGAGGGAAGAACCATGTTCCCATGGCGTGTCCATACGGGGGACCTGCGAGCGAGGAAACCACTCAATTCTGACCTTATCTTATAGAATCACTGTTTCCATTTCACATAAGGCCAGTAATAATTGGCAGCGACACGGCTTCGAATCTAATAGTCCCCAAATCAAATCATCAGAGGAGTTGTTTGACGTTGTTTAGTTAATAAATTCAACTGGCGAAAGCACATTTTTTTTATCCCCCCATGACTGTTTCCATATACAGTAGTTCACACTTTCAATGGAGATTTTCTTCTTCTGGGCCATCAAAGATGATATTTTGCTCACTCTCGCAATTCTTCACTCGCTCCAATCTTCAATAGTCATATACGCTACAGATCTGCTACGATGCACCTCTTTCTCACACCTACACAAAATCCCACAAGCACCCTTTGATGAGGTTGAACTATGTTCAACCTCAAAAAGAATCCTAAAAACAGTCTGCAACAGTCAGAAGAGTGGTGTCAAATGCATAATTATATAGCATCACATGCTAACTTTTCGCACGGCACGGCACAGCACAGCACAGCACAGCACAGCACAGCACACACACACACACACACACACACACACACACACACACACACACACACACACACACACACACACACACACACACACACACACACACACACACACACACACACACACACACACACACACACACACACACACACACACACACACACACACACACACACACACACACACACACACACACACACACACACACACTGCACTTTATAATGCACACTAAGCAAATAGATTAATATAATTCGTCCGCTGTGTTTAACCGCTACGTTTTCTCCTGGGTGTTTCACTAGGTTACCTGGGAGGGGGGGGAGGGGGGTGGCAGTGGTGTAATGTAACTACAGTGTACTGTACAATTCAAAGGTACTTTTCCAATTTTCAGTACTTTGACTTCTACTCCACTATAAATCTTAGAGGCAAATATTGTACTTTTACTCCAATACAATAAAATTGTAATTACTTTGTAGATTTATATGACAAAACATAGCCTATACTACCCTACATCAACGAGTTCATCCATATACATTTTGGCTAGGGTTGTCCAGAAATCGGGGCCGATAGCTAATTTACAAACGGCACAGCTGTAGGGGTCTCTGTAATCTCATTCACAATACAAATAAGAACTCCTGAACCACGACCAGGTTCCACTTCCTCCGTGGCGCTCACGTGTCGCGCGTGACCCACCGCCCAGCAGAAGAACATCCAATTCCCAGGATGCCTTGCAACCAGATGGACCGGGCCTGCGACACGTGTTCAATTAAAGTCATCAGGGGAGACCTAACCAGTTTATTATCTGCAGGACGGAGCCACATTGATCAGCCTGTCTGGGACCACACTCGCCATCTATGTGACGGCTTAATCTGGGCCCTGCGCACACAAGGACAACATTAATCTGGTGGTATATACTTACTAAGAATGTGAATGAATGTCTGTTGTTTTTGTGATGCACCAGCAATAAATAAATAACGAAGGAGCTCAGCTCAGAGTTTTTCTGGGTCATTGGATCAGTTCTCATTCATTGTCCTCTTGTCAAGGTGTGGAGGGGGAAAGAATAATATATATTGTTGTTCCATCGGTTTATCTGTAGGCAGATTGCTACTGCAGGTTTTAAAGCCCAAACACGCCACACGAAGCAACATGAACAGCCAACTATACCATTTGAACTGTACTTCATTATAGGCCCCCCGAGTCGATTGTCTGGAGACTTTTTCGTCACATGAAGCCTAGCATCCCAATCCTAGAGATGCCCATTTATTTCAAAATGTTCAGAAATAGCAGGTGTACAAAGCTGGCAGTGACGCGCTGTGCAGCTTGTGTCTCTGCTACTTCTGAAGAGCCAACACAAAGATCTAAAATACCACAGATGCTCTCCCGCTTTCATTATAGTCTCAGCAATACAGTCTGCCATTTTATGTTGTAAAGAAAGATGCAAAAAGGAGGGGACCAATTATGAAGCCCCGGCGGACCCCAGTCAACCAAGTGTATGTAGCGTTAAGTGCTTAAATAGACATGCATTTTAATTCACATCAGAGCAAGGTGGAACTGCGCTTGAGAGTGATTCGAAAATTGTGCAGACATTATTATTCATCAGCATCCACTGAGACCCATGCAGGTAAAAGTACATTATTGTCCCTGTCAGGCATTTGAATGTGTGCCCACAGTTTCTCCCTTTCAGGAAATGGAGAATGTGTGTTGTTGCAGTGGCTCCAATGTTAGTTATTATTTAGTCTGCGAGGTTAAATATTTAGACACACACAGACACACTTAAACCACTTTCAACCCTACTTTCCATGTCACTATATAGGGCTATTTTCTACGGCATTCATTTATGAAAAGAAAGATAAAAAAGATACAGTGATGCAAAATGGCCGATAGAAAACCGTATTGAGATGAGGATGACATGAGGGCACCGTTCATCGCTTTTAAATGAAGATGCAGATAAAGACAGAGGGCACAGTTCATCTAAATCAATGGTTTGAGTACTCGTCAAGGCGAATCGACCGCCTGGGAGTCAGCTACATTATATGAGGACCTTTCATGGAATAACAAACAGACACTATTACGAGATATCCAGTATACTGGAGGTGTGGAACGTGTGTCACATTTGAAGTCGGTTTCTGATTACAGACGTAAACTGTACATACAGAGACTTGGTGCATTTATAGATAGATATCGCAGCCTAAGATGCATGTACGTAAGAGATGGTGGTTTTCACCGGCTGGCAATAGCACATCTTGCCAGCCTTGGAAAAGGTCTGAACCACCAGTATGGTCTCTCTTTCTCTGCCCCGAAGGCCATGTGCAATAATACCACAGCACAGCACAGCACTGTGATACACATGGGGTAAAATATGAGACCCAGCCACTCAGCCAGGCCCAGTGATTAACAGTGAATCCTAATGAAATATCAGTGGTGAGTGTTAATATCCAGGCCATGTCTCACCACTCATACAGCATGCTGCTTTGATGCCTTGCATCCTCTCTCTCTCTCTCTCCCACACTCTCTCCCAATGACCATGCTGAGACATGAGTGCCTGAGCGTGGCCTGGCCCAGTGGACTGTTGAGGGGGTACAATGAGCGGACCTGGTATGGGGGACGGACTAAGACTAAGGTTGCGAATACAAGGGTCCAAAATTAGTTTTCTCATATGAGAAAAGTAAGAAGTTCAGTGAGAAGTTCAGTCAAGCGAGAGCGACTCGGAGTGGATTTGCTGCTTCTTCGCCTGGAAAGGAGCCAGCTTAGGTGGTTCGGGCATTTGGTTAAGAAGACTCTCGAACGTCTCCCTGGGGAGGTCCTCGAGGCACGTCCCACTGGGAGGAGACACCGGGGCAGAGCAAGGCGCAGTTGGAGGGATTACAATGACTCACTAGCCTTGGAAAGCCTCGGGATCCCCCAGGAGGAAGTCACTAATGTTGCTCTGGAGAGGAAAGTCTGCTCTCTGTGGAGCTGTTGCCCCTGCGACTCCACTATGGATAAGCGGTTCAAGATGGATGGAGTCAACTAAGTATATTGTCTTTTTCGGGCGGAAACCTCATAATTATGTCCAAAACTGTTACTTTTCATGCAGGATTTGAATGAAAAATAGCAAAACTAGCAGATCAACTACTATACTTTTGAAACTTTTGTGTGCCGCTGTAGTATGATCAAGTAGAACATTAATTTACACGGGAAAAAGAAAAAAGTAAAATATGAAGATGACTTCATCACTGTAATGATATACAATTATACAGTGTTCAAGTGTTTATTCTGCTTAATGCTGTTGTTTGTTTTGAGCGGTCTTTATAACTACTTTCACTCAGCTTCTACAGTATACTCTTTAATCATCTCTCTCTCTACAGGGCTGTTAACATTAGATCACACACTGTTATTTATTTACATTACTGTTTGTCTGCATCCCTGATGCTACGAAGGCATAAATCAGAGGACTGAAAGACAGACGCAAGCTAATTAGCTAACTGTTACCAGTGTATACGTGCCTATCAACCGTAGTCTCACTTACCTGGCAGCTGAATTACAAATTCTGATTAATTCTGAAGTTCTGATTAACTTTGGCCAACTACTTTGAATGAGATGTGAGGAGTGGAAATGTGCAGTGGTGGAAAGTAACTAAGTACGTTTACTAAAGTGCTGTAGGCCTACTTTATACCACTGTTGGAGTTGGGAAGCACTCCCTTTCAGTAAAGCAACTTCCTACTGCCTCCTGCATGATGTGCACAGTCAAAACATGTGGTACGCATGGGCCGTTGAGTGATATCCAACAAGCAGTTCCAAACTCCAACACAAAAAAATCCTTGACAGTAGCTTGTTTCATGAAACAAACTTCAAGCTTTTCGTACAGCTGACATTGTTTAATACAATCAGATAGGACCTTTCTGTTTGGATGTATGGGGCTGTCAATGGGAAATTGCACCTATAGTTACCACCTTGCTGGCAAGATGGCCTCAGTGTGCGTAAGGTCAATGAGAGGCTCGTCACTCACACTTTGACTGCATCATTGCACAACCTTAATGTGGAGAAATGTCTGGCTAAGCAAGAAAGTGGAGAAAGTCAACTGGAGTTGAAGCTCTCTGTAAAAAAAGAAAAGGAGATTCATGAAGGAAAGTAATGGTCTCAACTCTCAAATATAGAATATGGACACTACACTCTTCCCCTTAAGGCTTTGTGCTCTTATGAAACCATGCATATTTCCAGCTGCTTATCCATGTCCAACAGCTTGTGGATTGCTGCATGTTCATACTAGGCAGTGTGCACAGTAAAATACCCATTACATCTCCACACGCACACGCAAATGCACATGCACACACACACAATTTAGATGGCCCGTCTTGTTAATTGACCGGTGCGTGCGTGCGTGCGTGCATGCGTGCGTGCAAGCCTGGCCCACTGGGCCCACTGGGCCAGGCTTGGGCGTGTCTCAACATGCGATTATTGGGAAGCGCGTGGGGATAATGAGTCAGAGAGAGCGAGGTGAGGATGCAAGGCATCAAAGCAGCAGGCTGATTGACATGGCCTGGATATTTCATCAGGATTCACTGGGCTTCATAATTTGACCCCATGCGTATCACACTGCTTTGCTGTGTGTGTGTGTGTGTGTGTGTGTGTGTGTGTGTGTGTGTGTGTGTGTGTGTGTGTGTGTGTGTGTGTGTGTGTGTGGGGCATTGTGTGGCATCTACTTTTCATAGAGTGGAAGTGGATTTTAGTGTAGAAGGGGGTGGGGGGTGTGGGTATACACTCGGGACACTTTTGTATCGACGCAAAATAACCTTCCATTAGTCACAGACTAGGGGAGAGCAGGTCCGCTTGGGACATACTGTAGGCCGGGGCAAAGTCAGGACAGGGCCTTTTTAGCCACTTTGAAAACCTTGTTACAAAGAAAAACTAAATAAAACAACACAACAGGAGCTAATTTGGACACACACACACACACACACAGGGCCGTGCTGCTGGGCCGAAATGAGACTGGAATCCTGCCAGAACAAAGAAGCTGATCTTTCCACAGCAGAATCCAGTTACAAGCACCAGAGTTGAGATTCTTTAATGGGATGCATTTTGAGTGCAAGCTCGGTTAATAGCCGGTGTCAACCCAGAGCGTGCCTTTATTGTTCGCCATCACAAAGGTAGTGTGTTTCACTTTTCCCTGAATAATATATAATGCCAATGAAAAGTCATCATTTGGCACTAAAAACAGGCGAATGGGCAGGTTCTACAGAGGGCCACTTATGTAGTGAAATATTTGGCAGAGCGAGGTTTGCGTAGCACGGGGCTGCATCAGTCATTTTCATCCTTTCTTCAATGCCCATATAAGCCCATCCTGTCTATTTCTGAATGTGGGGGCGAGACATGTATACAGCTGATATGGGACAGAAGGAGCTCAATTAAGTCATCAGTAGAGTTAGAATTGCAAAGTGCTTCAACGTCAGTGCGGACTCCACGCCAGATGTCACCCAACGTAGACCAGCTGACGTTTATATCCTGCGGCATCTCTTCACCGGAGGTCTGCGTCGAGGCACATTCTGTTACAATGCACACCAGGGAAGCACTGTTCATTTACACATACTTCTTAGTGTTGTAGGAGAGATGGGTATTGACATTACCCTGCAAGACCCGGATATATTTATACTTGCAAAGAACAGATTTCAACCCTTACTTACAGGGAGGGGCACAATACAGGCAGTGGATCTTGTTCAGTCACTGCATGATTATGCAACCCGTCTGAAAGCTTTGAATAAGCCACAGCATATAGTTGTGTGTCTTGTCTCTCATCGTGTCTGAGGTGTAAAAAGCCAGACACCTCAACGAAGGAGAACATTAAATATACTGAGGCTGACGAGTCATCCGAGCCGGATTGCCAGCTGTCAGGCCTCAGACTATACTTCTCTATACCGGTGTCAAATCTTTGCTTTTTGATAGTCTTGATGTGTTATGTTGGACTGCAAATGGCTGAGGGGAACGACATTTCATGACAATAAAGTGATTATTGATTCTTGACCATACCAGCAATGGAGTTGATGAAATTATTAAGATAAAGACTCTCAACTCTCACTCAACACAGACATGGCTCTACGGCTATTGCTTTCTGAGCCAGTCAGTGAGTGTACGGGGTTCCTTCTCCAAACTGCCCTTGGATAAAGAGTAGACTGAAATCAAGTATGCAACAAGGAGCCAGTGGCCTAACATTGATGTTCATTGAGCATGACATGCCCACATTGGATTCTAAGGACATCATCAAGCCCTTTCCTTACAGATGAGACGAAAGCACTTCTGAAAGGATAGGCCTATGTCCCTGTCCGTGGTGCTGAAAGGTCAGGCTTATACGGTCTATACCGGCTTGACAGCTTTGATATCGCAAAGGATATGTCACCCACCATGTCCGAAGCTGACACTCAATGAAGGAGAAAACTAAAGAAACTAAAGTCACCCGAGCACGACTCCTTGATTTGTTGCTTACAGTATCTGCTGTTATTATATTATTTTCATTTGGTAAACTACAAACAGTTTAATGGGTGACACTATGTCCAATGACCTTTGCCATATGCTATTTATTCGTCCACAATACAATGTATTTCTTTCTCCGACGCCCCCACTACCAAGTACAACCTTTGACACAGGTTGTGTGTTTTCAGTGGTTATGCTAGATGGCGATCATCGCTAACCTATGAGTCACTGTGTCAGTCTCATTGAAACCAGGAAATCATGTGATTGCAAAAACACAGCTCCCATCCACTCCCACGTTACTGGATTTTCTGAAAGGCCTTTATTCTCTGCTCCTGTCACATTCCACTTCCATGTCCGCCAGCATGTACGTATATGTATGTACTATGCCATTGAATGAGTTAATAACTGTATGGCATCTTTTCCATGTACTGTAGATGTCTTTTCTAGACCAGACAATATTTCAGAGTCATGGCGACAACATTATAGTACCTTATTTAATTGCATTACTGCAAAGGGTGATTTGTATTAACGTGGATGATATCAAGAGTAATGACTCAATGGCGATAATATCACATGAGGTGTACCAGGCCGTGCACAAGTTGTCTGATAACAAAGTTAAGTGCCTTAGACCATATTAGTGCTGCAGCATCTGAAATATGTTTCCGTTTGAGGGCAGCTCATCTCCTTGCTAACAGTTTAACTGGTCTAATGTTCCCATGGCCTGCTGCCAGACTCCGTGATGTCTCTGTTGTTAGTTCCAGTCATTAAGGACAAAGCCAGTCAAGTAAGAACTGCATGCCCATAACTTTAGCACACTGTCAAAGGTCCTATAGAAAGAATCCGGCCTGGGCCGACCAAGCGGTCCAGGCACCTATAGGCTGTTAACCCAGCCTGACAGCGTTTTGCGGGTTCGAGTCCCGATCCCGACGACCTTGGCTGCGTGTCTTCCTCTTTCTCCCCCTTTCCTGTCAAACTACTGTTAATCAATAAAGGCAAAAAGCCCAAAAGATAGCTTTCAAAAAGAATCCCTGTGGATATAATCAGTTTTTAAAGCGTAGCAAAGCGCGCTGCATCATGTGAATGTCTTAAAAGAGACTGCAAACACACATAGAAGTCGATGATCAAGAGGGGTGCCTGCATGGATACATTCTGAGAGTTCTGGCCTACTGGTATGCCCACCATGTAAAATGGGGGGATACGGTTTCAGCCTAGGGCTGGGCGCTATGGAATAATAATATCACAATATAATTTAAACACAGACAGTAACAGTAATGGAATAGTTACTTCAGAACCATGGGCAGCGGCTACAGCTACTATAGAACCATTGACAGCAGCTACAGTTAGATCAGCACCATGGACAGCGGCTATAGTTACTATAGAACCATGGACAGCGGCTACAGTTACTTCAGAACGATGGACAGCGGCTACAGTTACTTCAGAACCATGGACACTTGGACAGTGAGTACAGTTACTATAGAACCATGGACAGAGGCTACAGTTACTTCAGAACCATGGACAGCGGCCCCATACAGCGGAGCTATGTTCATTTATTTTCCCATAATCCCTTCAATTTGAAATTAAATTAATACATTTAAATTCAACAATGAAATAAACTCTACTGGTCAGAATTCACAGCATAGGACGAATTCATACCAGTGAGTGTACCTTCTATATATATTTTATACTATCAGAATTATTTATATCAGAACCAATCAGAATTTGCATCATCACCTTCGTCTTCAATGTTTGTGTTTACGCATGTTGTACTAAAAGCTGGCCATTCATTGTCAATGGCCTTTAATGTTTGTGTTAGTACAATGTTTGTGTTTACACAAAGCCTCAAAGCTGGACATAGCTCAGTTCTGTGCATGCCGGGTTGAACATGATATACGGTAAGAGTGCTATTTTAATCTGTTGATACAAAAAGGACCAATGTCTGCACGTGCACGTGCGCGCACACACACACACACACACACACACACACACACACACACACACACACACACACACACACACACACACACACACACACACACACACACACACACAGTGAGTGAGTGTGGCATGCTATTATTTTCACTGCAGTGGGTTAATTAAAATGGAATACAGGGGTTAATCAAAACCCTGCTAATCATGTCAACCGGGCACAGCTGCGGCCACATTATCTGCCACTCAGGGTAGGGTGGGCGTACCTCCAGATTTACTGCTTGGTTTAAGCATTCATGCCGTGTTCACTTTGTCACCATCAAAACGCACAACAAAGGGGGAGAGAGTGCAAATATAATTGTGATAGCAATGAGACAATAATATAAGAAAAGAAGAGAGGGCAGGGTGGGGAGGGGACTTTTACAAGAAGCCCAACAACAGCGGCAGAATGGAGAGGAAGAGAGGGGGACGGATGTAGAGAGGAAGACCCCCCTTTGAGATCCTCAACAGATTGTCCCCCTTGCCGCAAAATGGAGGGAGAAACAAACTCACTCAAGGGTTACCATTTTCCCATTACGATACGCTGTGTATGTGTGTGTACGTGTGTGTAAGCGTGCATGCGTGCGTGTGTTGGTGCGTGCGTGAGACTGTGTGCGTGAGACTGTGTGCGTGCGTGTGTGAGACTATGTGTGTGTGAGACTGTGTGTGTGCGTGAGTGAGACTGTGCGTGCTTGAGACTGTGAGTGCGTGTGCGACACTTCATTCTCCAATTTCCCTTCTTTCATTGGTTCTCTCATTCATGTGGCTGGCCTATTGATCCCAATTTTACCAGACCATTTCCCTCCATGCTGCTCCAAACCACTCCACCCACCAAACATAATTGCACCGTATAGTCCCTCCTAAAATTAACAAAACAGAAAAGGCGAGAGAGGACGTTCCTCCTGAGACAGTATTTGTCTCACTTCACTCGTATGAATGATGATGTTGTATCATGACATGAGCGCAACACGCCATGGCGACAGCATGCGGTGGTATTCTGCAGTGGTCATTAAGGGTGCCTAATGCCACTGCACGTTTGGGAGAAATGTGCATGGTTGGAAATTAACTAAATGGAGGCACACTAGCCTCCATTTTGGTTTCATGCAGGCCCTGCTTACAACCGTGAGTAAGTAATCAAGTCAAACTAATGTCAGAAATGTAGTTATCAAGATAGCATTTGTACACTTCATCTAGACATCATAGAGATGTCTGTGTTGTACAAACACTGATAGCTCCAGAAGTGAGTGTGTGCCTTTTTCCTCAAGAGGGTGGAGGTCAAACGAGTCACGAGTTACAGTACGCCTGTTCAAAGATATGCGTTTCCTGCCAGTTTGGCATGACCATCTACCATTCTGCAACTGCATGGTTCTCCTGCACACTGGAGTCGGTGAGGAGGCGCTATTCTGAGAAAGACCCTGAACCAGGACGAAATACCTCGTCGATTCACTCTTTGTGACGCACACGCACACGCACACGCACACACACACACACACACACACACACACACCTCATCTCGTCTGAAAGAATTCAGAGAGACACACAAAAAAAAAACACTTGTGCACACTCTCGCCCAAATGCACACCTACAGAGGGGGAGTGACATGAGAGTACAGTAGCTGCAGTTCTTACAACCTTGTTGCTTAGCAGCCAGTTGGAAGTGAGAGCGGAGCGCAGAGGGCTTTTTCCTTTCATCGTGGGTTTGGGGGAGGATCGGCAGGAGATGGGGGGTGGGGGGGGGGGGGCTCTTTTGGCCGGGGCCGTGCCCAAATGCAATCTCTCACAGTGTCACCTGGCCATGCAGGGCACACTTTTTAGATGCGGAGTCGGTGGCATTTCATGGCATAATTGAATTCAGAGAGAGGCATACGGGTATAGGTGAGAGGACCAGAGGATGGAGGTGAGATGGAGGTGGGGTGTTTGGTGCAGGAGGGGTCCAGAGTTGAGCCCTGCTGTCTTGGGCCACAGACCAAATCTGGTTATGAAAGTGATGAGGAGTGTCAGGCGGAAAATAAGAATGTTGCGGCTATACTGTACCACCCAGAGCCCTGGCTGCCCTTATATACAAACTCATCTAGCACGCACTGCGCAAAAACCATGGAATACGGATGTGTATATTACAGGAAACGCCCGTTAAACTTTCCAACAAACTCCCGTAAACTCCCTAAGTGTACCATCACACCTGTATATTACCGTATATTAACTATATATGCCTGTTAAACTTGAGGTTTACGGGCAAAATACAGTGCCCATAATTGCCTGTTAACTCCTCTTTTCACGCTGTGACGTACACACACACACACACAGATAACACACACACCTTATGTGCAATTTTAGGAGTCGGACAAGGACATGCTGACCTGATGTGAGCTTGGCTTCCATCTGTTGGCTTTATATTGATTGTTTTCAATGATACTTATGCATTATGTCTCTTTGGGGATTTTGCTGCGTATAAACAGGATTTTCTTTGCTTATTTAGGGGTGATACGGGAAGATCCATGTCTCTGCTTTGGCTGTCCTCCCCAAGAAATTAATGGTATTCATTTCTATTGCTGGTATATGTGGTCAGACTGAATTAAACTCATTTTGGGAAATGTAGTCTGATACGTTTGATATTTAGTGTTGACAGTATAGCACAATATTTAGGTATAACCACATTAATCCTGGCATCCCCATTTTGGGTAAAGTTTAAACTTTGTATATTGTATTAACCAATTCTGGGCGGGAACCCCTTTTGGTATTAGCCATTAAGCTACGAGCTTGTAGGTCTGCTATTTGTTTTAAACCGAAGACTGACATAGAAACAGAGCTTTTTCAGAAAACTGTCAGGATGTAGAAGACATTTTTAGCATCTGATCTCAGGTCAAAGTGGGTTAAATATAGCAGATCTACACACCTTTCTTTTTACTGGTGACACTGACTTATTGCATAGTGGTTATCAAACGTTTGGGTCTCAGGGCACAGCATTTTCATCCACAGCACACCTACTGTATATTTCATAAAACTTGAGACTTGATATTGGTCGATTCCAAATATTATCGAAGTATTCCACGGCAACCGTGCACCTTGAGAAACCCTGGGCTTCGTATTAGTATCGTATTACTACAACTATTCCCATTATTTCAGTCCATCTGATAGCTGCAGCTGATTACAACTAGCAGAAACAAGACAGAAGGGGGAAAAAAGCAGCTGAGATGCTGCGTTGCTATAGGACATAATGTTGAAGAGAGTCAAAGCCAGTCAGGGCGAAGTAATCACGAGCGGAAATAAAAAAAACAGCCTTATTTAATCTCTCACATTTGCGAAACAAAAGCAATTACACTTCCAGCATGCAAGCGTTGCCGCGAGCTCCCTAATAAACAAGTGGCAGGCTGCCGCCATGTGGACTGGCGCGGGCCGTCGTCGTGCCAACAACAGGCAAACTGAGGACAGGTGCTGCTTCCCCCGTCTTAATTCACACCTGTCCGTCCAGATTGCCTCCTTCAGCCCATCCAAAGAGAGGGGCAATTCACTGCTTTGGCACAGAGGCGTCTACGCCGTAAGCCGCTTACCTAAAACCTTGTGTGAGTTTATCTGCGAGGCAAGGCGAGAGATGAGGAGGGGAATTGACAGAGGGAGAGGTGAAGAGAGGTTGGCAATATAGAGATGGGTGGCGAGGAGGACAGCGGGAGAAAATTGGGAGATTGATGAGATAGAGGATACAGTGGAGGAGAGGAGAGGAGAGGAGGGATGAGGGGAGACCGAGAGACTAAGGGATTCAAGACGCAGAACGATAAGGAGGGAGAAAGAAAGGAGAGAGAGAGAGGGGGGATTACAGTGATTGTATCCCTGACGGGGCATAAATTACCCGGCAGAGATGACAAAACGAGAGACGTGGCGACGCAAACTCCAAACGCCCCGTAACCCCCAGATTCCTGTGGGAAATACTTAAAAGACTATATTCTCTCTCTCTCTCTCTCTGGTTGTTTTCATTTCATTCAATCTTGACAGAAGGGTGAGGCGTGGAGGGTATATGAAGGGTTTTCTATTTGAATACACTGAGGAGAGGGAGAGGAGAGGAGAGGAGAGGAGAGGAGAGGAGAGGAGAGGAGAGGAGAGGAGAGGAGAGGAGAGGAGAGGAGAGGAGAGGAGAGGAGAGGAGAGGCTGGGAGAAATCCCTCTCAGAGCTCATTGAAACATGGAAACAGCGAGTGATGCCGGGTTCAAACCAGGGATGCTGCACACCGGTACAGGGAGAAATGTCAAGCTAAAAGGAGGATGATTTGAATAAAAGTGATGTTATTTACATGAGAACTACGGTGCAGAGCAGAGCGGGGGCGTTCAAAACCCACTGCCGTGGACGTTTCGGTCAACAGAGTCACCCCAGTCTGTTGGAGGCTCACATATTGAACAGGCTGAAGAAATGTTCCTGCTCTAACGACTGCTAATATACTTATTAACTGCCTAAATTGTCTATTATTCATAAAGTTAATATTCCATGCGCCCAAAATATGCAAAAATGAAATTGCGGAACTGTGGAATATAGAGTCATTATATGAAAGCACTTGTTCGGGGTAATAATGAGGGCCCTGCCTTGCTTGGGGGGGGGGGTCATATTTACCGTAAAGCGGGGCTCCCGGTCGCTATAGGCAACGCTTAGCTGGCTGTGTTTTGCCCTCCCAAAGATGACGGTGTTTTGCCCTCCCAAAGATGACGGTGTTTTGCCCCCCATTACAGCACACAATGCTGGGGCCGCTGATCTACAGTATATAGCTGTGTTTCTCTGTATACAGCTCAGATTGAACGACGTGCCGATGTTAGTGGCTCAATACTATATATCCCGGTTAAAATAGCAATGCTTCTGTATACTGTTAAGTAGACAATGATCACATTACCTTTAGCCGAATTTTGCTATAACTATTCTTTGGGGGACTGGAAACGGTCTTGTTTTTCAAGTATGGTAACGAGAGTATGGTGGCAGCAGCCGAAAGCAACGAGTTAAAAACAGCGAACTTATAGCCAAGCAGAGAAGAGCATGGTAGATCTGTGTGGGGGTGAAATGAGCGGCCATGGCTGCAGTCAGATGGCTCCTGCCGGGCCTGCGAGCGTGATGCAGCACTGTAATCTCCCAACAACATCTGGACGGGGCCAGGCAGGGGGCGGAGGACACCCACAGTCTAAAGGCTCTCCAGCAATTTCAGAGCTGAAGAAAAGAGGCCATTCAGCTGTGCTCTATAGCCCCTCATGTGCCTCTCTCTCTCTCTCTCTCTCCCCTCCTATACTGTTGCCTGTGTCTGTTCTGAAATGCAAAGGGGGGCGGCTAGCTGCTGCTGTCCTGATGCGTTTGCGTTTGTTTGCAGCCAATTCTTCCCAAGCACTCGTGAATTAACCCATTTTGACCTGAGATCAGACTCTATGTCAGTCGTTCTTCGATTTTTCAAAAACAGCAGACCTACAAGCTCGTAGAGCGCACTATGAGCTTGTAGATCTGCTATTTTTCAATAGCTAAAGCATAACGTAATGCTAACACCAAAAGGGGTTCCCGCCCAAAACGGGTTAAAAATAAAAAGCCAGGCCAATCTTGCACGATCGATTTGCTTTTGTTTGAACACAGCGAAATCTCCCATGCGTTCAATGAAAAATGCACAGTTAAGCTTTATTGATCAGCGTGAATGGACAAATAGGGCTTGTTATGCCACGGCATTATATAAATAAATGCCCTATCGTTTTCAATCGGCTGTTGAAATCTACCACGTCTTTGTCGCTTGGCAAAGGCCAAAACGCTTTTCATAGCAGCATTCTCAGATCCAGGTGGTTTCCGTTTCCCAGACCAATCCAAAAACAAACAGTGAAAAGTAGGTTAATACCACGATGACATTGGTACATTTAATATTTGCTTTGCGTTTTCCCTGGCTTGCCTTACAACACGTGTATAAGGATTTGTTTTAGATTCTGATTTCCCTGCTCATCAATAAGAACAAAATCCATAATCTGGTTTGGATAATCCAATGGGATCTTCTTCAAATACAGGAACCCACTCAATCTATTTAATCCCAAATCTCCAGTTTGCGCCAAACTCTTTCTGTGTGTGTGCGTACATGTGTATGGAAAGAAGCAGTCACTTCCATTAATAGTCGGATCAAATGGGAGGGGAGGGGGGGGGGCTTTAGCTTTGATCAGATTGAGACTAGCTCAGGACATTGGTTGCCTTAACCAAAGTGCTGTGTCATCAGTGTTGTCACAGGAGCCATGCATACAAGCCGACTGAAGCGAGAGAGGCAAGGCTTTTTTTAAATTGTGCGCGTTATGGAAAAATAACAGCCGGGCTCACAGTCAGGAGGGGTCAGGGGTCAAAAGCCCATCAGGGTGGGGGAACATTAAGGAATGCACAAGAACAGGGGGAAGAAGAGGTTGCAGTTGTATGTGCTTTGCTGTGTGTTTTGTCGCCACTTCCAAAATGTGAACGTCATTTCTTTATTTGCCGCTTCAGGAGTGCGAGGGGAAACGGGGGTAAAGCTGCAGTGCTTACTTAATGAAACTATACATCAGCCTTATGGAACGCGCCCGGACTCTCTCTGGGGAAACCGCGCGCCAGCCTGGCCCCTTGCTGCTGTACAGCGTATATGTATATGCAGATACAGATACAGGCACGTCTGGCCTGGCAGCGAAAACAGGTCAGTGTCCTGAGTTGGAACATCAATCGTGGCCCTAGTGGCTGCATGCCAGCCCGGGCCAGCGGCCGTATCCCGCCTTCCAGGGGCCACCGCCCCTCCCACGGGCTTTCAAGGTCCCCTCACATCATCAATCTCAACCTCCCAGCAACACGCGGGGTCGCCGACGACACTAATTAGACCCAAATATGGTTGCGGGGAAAACCCTAAGAATAGAGCGGAAACAAGAGCAAGCCGTGCTCCCGTTGGTCTGGGGTGTTTGGGAGACGATGAGCCATTTAAACAGATCGAGTGTACTACTGCGACACAACACGGTGGGAACACCCGGTAGCTCGCCTTGTATTCATTAAATTGCCGTGCATTGGGACGACGCAAGTTAATTGAGCCGTTACTAGCAATTTATGACTAGTGGGACTTGGCAAGGTATAACAGGAGAAAGTACAGCTATAATGAAAGTTAGAGTTTTTTTTCTTTTTTGAGCTTGGGTACAATTCTTGGAAAGTGCCGGGGAACAAACAGCATGCTCACTTACTGGGGTTGCTTTTAGCATTATAGCCGGACATCTGGGACATATATGCCAAGACCTACACATACAAGGACAATGTCTCGTTCAAAATCACTGACAAGCCACAGGGTAAAAGAGTAACTCAACCTACAACACCTTATACCCTTGCCCTAATAATGCAAGAAATAACAAAACAAGCTCTGCATGTTCCCATTGACAAACGGTGGGTGCCATGCAGCTCAAAAGGAACCTGAGCTAAAGCCTTTGCATATTGCACATGCACATACTGGTTCAAATGGAAACGCCTCTGCAGTCCAGGGGGTCCCACAGGTAGTTAGGTCATTACATTTCCATTTGGCTCCATTTCGTACACTCTCAGAGTTAAATTAAGACTGCATGGAGATTGAATCAAGTAAATAAATATATATATATCAAATGAGGTCCTGCATGGCCTAACCAACGCATATCAAACAGTGCATGTCCTTGAAATTAAAAAGGTTGAGAATCACTGGCGCGTAAAGCTCCACTGTGCAGTTCTGTAAATCCGTCTGATGATTCTCTGTATGAATGTTCATAATATCGTCTCTGTCCGCGGTAGGAAACTTCATATGTCCAAAATGTTTACTTTTCTGGATTCAAATTCATACAACAGCAAAAGTATAGCGGACTGACACGCTTGTGGATCTGCTATACTTTTGATAATACATGGTACAGGGCGTTGATTTACGAAAAAAATATCCATGCATTCATCCATCTTCAACCGTGTCGGGTCGCGGGGGCAACAGCTCCACCAGAGAGCTCCAGACTTCCCAGATAAGAGCAACATTAGAAAATTCCTCCTGTGAATGCAATCCCTCCAACTCAAAATATGGAGATGAGAGGTTTCTGCCCAACAGCAACGATTATGGGAACTGCATGGGCCCCCTCAGCTATGGGCCCACCCTGACGATAAGCCACTGCTTTTATGGGGGGACAAAAATAGCTGATCTATACATGCTGAAAACGCATGACGTTTTGACGTGTTGTGAGGGTGTCTATTTATGGGGAAGATGTTTGGTCTATAGAAAAGAAAAAGTGTGGTCCAAGTACAGAGCCACTCAGGTCCAATTAGGGTTCAAGTGTCCCGGTCCACCCACCCCCACCCCCCCCACACACACACACACGTCATTGTGCATCAGAAACAAGGGGCCATGCATGTTGGATGTGGACTGGATGGTAAATGCCACGCGGTGCCTCGCTGTTCCTCCAGATAAGAAAAGATAAGAGGTTTCTGCCCGACAGAGACCATATAAACCAATTTGTACACACACACACACACACACACACACACACACACACACACACACACACACACACACACACACACACACACACACACACACACACACACACACACACACACACACACACACAGAGTAATCACAGGCACCCCTGTGATCGTCACAATACAAGGCCAGAGAATGTCACCATCAAACGCAGCCCATTATGCAGAAGTGCAGCGTCGACCCGGGTTCAAAATTCAAATTGAGTTCACGGGGGTCGGCTGGCAACAGTGAAACAGCGCCGGACCATACGCCAGATGCACTCCATTTCCAATATGCCACCCGTTAAATAACTCATGCTCCAGTGTTGTGTGTAGGCGGGGTCCATGGGGGTGGTGTGGTGTGGTGTGGTGTGGTGTGGTGTGGTGTGGTGTGGTGCGGTGCAGTGCGGCGCGGTGTGTTGCGTTGCTGTGCGGTGTGTTGCTCTGCGGTGCGGTGCGGTGTGGTGCGGTGCGGTGCGGCGTGGCGTGTGGCATTTGCCGTGGAGCTAGCCTGGCCCAGCCAGCGTGCTTTCTGGTCTAGAGGGGTGCATGGGTAGCACCGCCCCTGCCCTCCCTGGTAGAAAACAGTGGAGAAAAGTGACGTCACCATTATTTTGAGCGACGCCTCCTAGTCTGCACTGTAGTTCACTCCCACTCATAGACCAGGCGTAACATTTTTGAGCCGAATGCGAACGAAAATAAAAGCCTGGGTACCGAGGCTACCGTGGAACAGAATTAAGCTGTTCAATGATAGGAGGGGGGAAAAGCATGAAACTTGTTTTATGCTTTGTTGTTTTTTACTTATTTCCCTTGCTGGTTCAGAACTCACGAACTCACGTGCAATCCATCACCCTACATTCTCCTAAAAAAAGAAACAGACACAAATGAAAGTGTCAGTGTTGATTGTGTGTGGGGAAAAAATAATCCTTCCATCCTTCCTAATTCAGACAGCTGACATTTTTCTCAGAAGAGTTCTAATGCTTTATGCTCCGTCGTACGACGTGTGGCACATGGCAGAAATGGCTGATCTACAAGCTCAGTAGATCACAAAGTGATGCATCCACGAAGCGCCGTGCATGCATGAGCTTGTGGATCGGCTATTTTCGGCGTGTGACAGCATTGCATGACGGGGTAAAAATCTGGCGTAATAATAAACTCTGTCTCTTTGCTAAATCTTTGGTGTGAACAATAAGCTTATACGGCACGGGTTCTCAACGTTTGGTCCGGGGACCACCAAGAGGTCCTAATGGACCCGTAAAAGCCTATAAAAGCCCATAAAAGCCTAACCGAAAACTACAACATGACATCACTGAGCCATGGTGGTAAGTGACGCACAGCTCACCCAAACACATGCGTCTCTGTTTTTTTACTAACCACCATTTCGGTGGTCCACTTATCACCTAAAACTGGAGTATGAATAGGCCTGAGAGTGTACAAAATGGTCCATTTGGACCCCTGTATGGTGGTGGGCCCCGGACCAGAAGTTGAATACACTCCAGATTTTACAACATAGTACCTTTGCATTCACCCTCCATGCATCCCTTGATCCACCAGTAGCGTAACGATATGCCTATCTACTGTACAGTGAGTGGTTACAGTGAGTGTCTTCCATATCCATTACAAAGTCAAAGAGGGCCCTGAGCACTGAGCAGCGGGCCGGGGGACTTATCAGTGAGCAAACCTGAACCACCTGTCTGTCTGTCTGACTGACTGACAACCTGAGTTATTTAGCGGACATCTCTCTCTCTCTCTCTCTCTCTCTCTCTCTCTGGGGGGACTTGACAAGAACTGCAAGACTAGCCCTAGTGAGCTGGGAGCTAGTTTAGTGTCTGGCCACAGGGCTGATGATGAGGCCCCGAGGGGCCCCCCATCCATGACTGGCTGGCTGCCTTCATTTCTCCCTTGTTGCAAGACGGGCGAGCCGTTCGCTGTACAGTATAATAATATTATGGGCAGGAGGGTGAGGTCTCAAACCTTGCCGTGTCACTCCAGAATAATGGCCTCGCTCACTTGTAAATTTGACTTGCAGCATGCCAGGTTGTCTGGAGTTTTCAGGCATGCCAGCACTTTCATCAAATGCAATTCAATCACACTACAACCACCCCCCCCCCCCCCACCTCAGTCCAAAGACACAAGAAAGCAGAACCCATAATAGAAATTATAATAATAAAAGAATAAATAGATAAATAAAACAAGGTGAAATAACCGAGAGGTAGAAAAAAGAAGGGGTTTCCGTTTTGGGTTGCAAATCTGCAGCTTTTCATTTGGAAAACAACAATGTTTTAAAGGCCCCGTGGAAGTCACGTAAAACCGCAGTCCAAACTGACAATGCCCCTCCCCCATAGAGGGAGGCTTCAAACAGCATGAAAACAACACGCTGCCAGCTAGCGCTGACGTCCAACATGGAGGCCAGCGTGAAGGAAAGCCTGTCAGAGCAGGGCCCGAGGAACAAGGTGGAGGTCTTACCTTCTACAGCATACTCTTCTGATTCAGGGGGAGACCGGACCGCAGGCGGCACATGGGGAGAGAGAGAGAGAGATAGAGAGAGAGAGGGGGGGGGGGGGGGGGGGAGTCGTTAAAAAATAGTTTCGCTTGTTGACGAGAGCACAGAAACAACTCTTCTCATATGGTCTGATTACAGCGAAAAAACTAATTTTGACACACTGGAAGAAGGAGGAGGCTCCTGCATTTAAGCACTGGTTAAATGAAATGACTAGTACACTTCATCTTGAGAGAATAAGGTATTTCCTGAGAAACAGGGAGAGACAGTTTGATAAGGTTTGGCTGCCCCTTGTCCATTACCTCAGTAGAAACAATACCATTGGATTAGGGTTAGGATACCATTGATATGGTTGACTGTACGCCATTTTCTTTTCAGATAATTTCCATGAGCTTTCTATCATCTAGTATGCAGTGTCACTGAGCAGTATGGGTGGGAGGGTTAAGGGATTTCTCTCTCTTTTTTGTCTTGTTTATTTTTTCTTTCATTTTGTTTCATATAAAAATAAATGTATTTCATATCATAATGTTTAACACTTTATAATCTGTTCAACAAAAACATATTTGACAAAAAAAAAGAAATCGCTTTGTTTACACTCATTATTTTCATATACTGTATATCTTCTTCCCAAAAAGGACTTTCAAACTAGGAAGGGTCAGCCTGCAATGACATGCATACGATCTAGTCATCCCAGCTCTAATGAGAGCGCAAAATCTCTCTTGGAAGAGAGAGATACAACTAATCAAATACACGGCAACCTTCCCTGTGTTTCTTCACTATAGTCCGATCCAGAAGAACACAGTTTGCCGGCCACTGCTACAGAGCTGATCATGAGGTTATACCTCTTCCCTTCTTCTCTGGAGTCCTGCCTCAAAGCACCAGAGGTATAGAAAACTCTCGCTCCCAGATGTCATCGCTATTGGGACACATGCATCAGTAAACAGGAACCAGGGAAGGCAATGAAGGACCGGGAAGTCTGGCGTGGCATTGTGAAATCCATGATCTCGACCGCGGTCGAAAAATGATGATGATGTTTACAGTACGCAATACAAGCCTCGTTGAACCTATGTGCTTCTATGATTTGGGGGTCCACGCAATCTAAAACTAAAGTAGACTTGAGGTCACCGATGTATGTCGGCTGAACAAAGACGTCTATGATATTTAAGCACCAGACATGCACTCTTTGACCTGACTGAAGCCTCCATCTGCTGATTTATTCCAAACGCAGCAAGGTAATGAATGGCCTAGAAATTCAGAGAGAAAAAGTGCAGAGATCTCTCACTTAAAATAAATCCCTATGGAATATCTCAAAACAGTAATCCTCTCTACCCACCATATATATATATATATATATATATATATATATATATATACAAACACACTCTGTATAGGCAGGCAACTAGCATGGAGACTATGCGGTAGTCAAAGAGACGCCCCGCCTAAGGGGCAGACATCATACACACCAAATCCCATATATGTGATTCTGGCTTAACGATACAGCGTGGGGAGAGAGAGTGAGTCAAACACATCGCACTCCAGCTGGGCGCCTCAGTAAAGAGAGCTAGCTAACTGTACTGTACCCCAAAGCGGCAGGGGCTATGTGCTTATTAATGTCAGAAAGCCGCACTTGTCTCCGGAACCCCCCCAACCCCCAGCCCCAACCCACCCAACAGTGTGCTGAACAAAGCGAGGAGAACAGGCCTCCAGCTTTGCATGGCGCCCCTATGGAGAACTCCACATTCCTGATCCTCTATTGTGGCTCCTGGGCATCAGCCTTGATGCGGCTGCTTTTTTTTATTTATTATATATACACCGAGCTGCGGCACAATCAACAGCGCTCTGAAGGTAAACCTATAGAGTACATGCCAAAGTGGTTCATTGTGTAAAGCTTTTAATGCACAGTAAAAAAAATAAGAATAGGTGCTATATATACTTTCATATATATATACTGTAGAAGAATACACTGAGAAAGAGGAGAAACGGTGCGATACCTTCAGTGGAGCGGCGGCGCTATAGAAGAATACACTGAGAAAGAGGAGAAAAGGTGCTATAATTTCAGCGGAGCAGCCCTTTTGTGTCACAGAGTCACACAAGCAGTTATACAGAAACTGCGGAGGTCAAGCACTCAGTTTGACGAGAGAGAGAGAGAGAGAGAGAGAGAGAGAGATATAAATCCATCTGCTGTATATTTCATACAAGGCCACCGTGAAAGGCCTGTATGTGTGCACTGGGTGGGGATTGGGGAAGGGGTGCCGCTGTGCTGTCGCTTTTAGTATTAAGATTTCATGATGATTCGACGAAATGTATAAATGTGCCCCGGGCCGGCGTGGCCGCACAGGGAGTGAGCGAATCAAGGTCAGCCTCAAATCCAGTTACACGTACAAGAGGATCTGTACACCTTCAGCTTTAAATGAACACGTTATGTATTTATTACTTGCGCGAGCAGAGCGTACTGGTTTCCGCTGCGTATGTCGGTGGCGTCGCTCGGCCAATCAGGGATTGTGTATTTTTGATGACGTAACTATGGTACATTTCATTGGCTGGGTGGTCGCCTGGTCGGCTGGGTCATGTGTGTGTATGTGTGTATGTACATACATACATACATGTATGCATGTATGTATGTATGTATGTATGGTGGCGCCACAATTATCTAGCCCTCAAATCGAAGAAAATAAATGTTGATTTACTGTATGACATTCATCGTCTTATCAGAATCAGCATCTCTTTGTACTCATTGTACTAACTAGACTACGAAATTGAGGTACTGTATAGAAATCAGACTTCAAAAACAGTTACATGGAATAATCTTCCATCGTTTTATTGTGAGTCACAACTCCGCCTCTCTCATATCACATCACAGTCCCCCTTTCTTTCCTATACTTAACTACAATGGCAGACCTTTATCTCTCTCTCTCTCTCTCTCTCTCTCTCTCTGTGTGTGTGTGTGTGTGTGTGTGTGTGTGTGTGTGTGAAGTCACACCTGACAACGCCTACGTTCAAAGGTAGAGGCTCATGAACAGAGCCAGGATATCCATCCAGTCATCCTTCCTCCTACGCGACATTCAACGTCTGTCTGTTTGTTCATTTGCACGAGAGTTCTCACTTCAAGACCCGCACGACTCGCCGCGCCTCGGCACGTGAACGAGTCTGCCGTTCATGGGGAGAAAAAAAAGCATTCCAGCTGCATAATCAGAACGAACCATATTGTAATGATGCTCCGCACAGTGTCACAACCACCAAACAACAGAGTTCCAGGAGGACCGTCTTCATCTAATATCGACTATTTTCAAATTAATATACTGAAGGGCTGAAGTGGTTATATGTTTTGTGATGATAATCACAATCTACAAAGTAACTAAACTTTTCAAATAAACGTGGTGGAGTAAAAGTACAATATTTGCCCCTGAGATGTAGTGGAGTAGAAGAAGAAGATGTGTCTCCCACACAAAACAAATATCAACCACTGTTTTACACCTGTAAACCTGTCATTTGACAATAAAGTTATTCTGATTCTGAACGTGACGCGAGTAGTCAGTAGTCAGTGTAGAGAGAAAACAGCAGGGCTATGGGGCCAAGTATATATAGAGCCCTGGAGAACTCCTTTCAGCCAGTGTTGTTTTTGGCAGCAAATTTCTATTTTAGTTTTAGTCATAGTCTCTTGAATAGTTTTCACTTAGTTTTAGTCGCCTGGAATGTTTTTTCAGATTGTAAATCTGCTATTTTCAGCATGCAACCCAGCATAAAACTGGATCTCTTGTCCACTAGTCCCTTCCTAACATTTTAGTCCAGTTTCTATTTGTTGACGAAATTGCCAGTATATTTAGTCTTAGTTTTAGTCGACAAAAACAACACTGCTTTCATCTTTAAGTGGTTATGTCACACATGTGAGGAGGGGGGGATGATACTATTTCATTCAGAGAGAGATAGGCCACTGGCTTGTAGATGTTTCTGAAGTCATCCCTTTCATGCTGTTGATAGCTCCCCGCTATAGTCTTTACTCAGCCATTACCTTTATCCCGAAGCGCGTTTTCATTACGTACTGTAGATCCTACAGGAGCCCCGGGCGTTTTCAGCTCCATAGGGATCGGCAGTCTTTTCACTGCAGCGTTCTGGGATCCACGGGAGACCGCTGGCGAACACGTTTCCCCTTTTCCCTTTTCTTTTAGAGCTTAAAGGCCTTTCCTCCAGACATACAGGTGGTACAAGGCCTCTTACCCGGGGCTTATTAGAAACCTTCCCGAGAGAGAAGTCCCACCTCCACGTTCCATTTCTGTCCAATCGGACACTAATGAGAACACCAAAAACAAAGCGTATATACTGTGGTAGGCATAACAAACCCCAGTTCAAATTGGCAGCCGGGCCAAATGTGGCAATTCTCTACCTCTACCAGTTAAATTGGGGTGAAAATATCACCGACCTGAAATGCGGGACAAAAGGTAGGAGGAGGAAGAAATACCCGAATGAATCAGGAGCACGATGGTGCCGGCATTAAAGCGAGCAGAATTCACATGCAGGGCTGTAAATTAAATAGGAAAACTCGGACGAGAGCAGCTGGATTATGTGCTTTCTCTCTCTCTCTCTCTCTCTGTCTCTCTGCAGCATGCCTCTGAATCCCCGGGGCCTTTGGAGGCAAATGAGAGACTTTCCAGCCCTAATCCTTAGCCAAGCTAACTAAAGGATTTAGCGGCGGGGAAGGAAGGCACGCCTGCACAGAAAAATAGCCACCTCTCCATCATTGCGTTTACCCCCTTTTCCACGCACTTAATTGAAAGTACACAATGGGGTTTAGGTTTGAATAATCAAAGCTAGCTAGGCTGCACGAGTGGTTTTCAAAGTGGGAGCCGCCAGAGTGGCTAATTGGAAAAGGACAGGAAAAGAAAAAAAAAGGATATAAGTAATTTATATGAGACATGTATTCATTGTCAAAATGTGTCTATTTTAGCTGATTTCATTCTTTTGTGCTTGTTTTATAGAGACATGGAAAAGTGTGAGAACCCCTGACCTAGATCAGTGGTTCTCAAAGTATCTCACAACGGGTAGGCCTAAGGACTTGTAATAATAATTCTTAAAAACAGATGAAAACCCAAAGTGAAAGATTAAAAGACTTGCTAGCATGTCTCCAATTTTCGTACAGTATGACTTCACAGGCGAGCTCTGTAAAGGAAATCTATGTATTGCCACTTGCAATATACACAGAACTGAGAGAGAGTGGCCTCATGGAAATCTAGTGTTCTATGGCTGTGCATAGTCTATCATTAGAACAAGTACCGTCTGATGTCATGATTCAGTGAATGCATTCACTGAAAGCCACACTACAATTTGACCTACAGAATGAAGTTCCTCTACATAATTTTCATATATATATATTTCCTTTTGCACATCTGATAAAAACCCATTTATGTCGTCATTCTAAATGTACTGTCTGTAAGTGGCTGTTATGGTGACTGATATAGCATGTGAACACGTGTCACCATTTTCCAACGTAGCACTAAAAAACACTTACGGGCTGCAGAAATAATTGCCGCCGCCTGTGTTCATCTTGTCAAGATGCTTCAACCGTCTCTACCGGAGTGATACTTAACGGTAACAACAAAGTGCTTATATATATGTTTGTAGTGAAGGCTACAGGCTTACCCTGGAATCTCCATATTTCACAACACGTCTGCCGGTGACCTCTACGTGCCTCAGCACAACATCCAAACTAAAGTGTAGCTTTGTCAACCTAAAAGGTTGCATAAAGTTTACTTTGCCTACTATGCTCTAGAGCAGGGCTTTATGCTCTAGAGCAGGGCTTTATGCTCTAGAGCAGGGCTTTTCAACGTTTTTGGGGACCCCTGGAAATGCTTTGGCCATGTCTCGCGACCACCGCCCCGCCCCCCCTCCCCACACCCAATACAAATTGGCCGCTACAATAACCTCAATAAAACAAAAAGGATTCAGAATGTGAATAATTGCAGAATGGTACAAAACAGATCACATACAGTTATGGGCCCCACTCGCACACTCACACACAGGCACACCTGATTTTGCAACTTAAATGTTCTTTAGTGACCCTAACTGAACGCTCGTTGCAGGCCTGAGTCGTGGCTTGGGTGGCCTACAAACTGTAGTGGCCGCTTCACTTGTTTCACAAGCAGAAAATAAAATTCACATGCTCATGTACAGTACTCACGAGTCCAGGGATATGTTAGCGGGGGAATGGTGAGGGTTAGCTGTGTGATGGGGGGAATGCAGCACAGGAAACAGGAAGAAGAAACAGTAGAGACAGCCACTCTTCAGCAGGGCAGTGTGTTCCAATGGAACTGTGATGCTCACAATTGCCAGTGTCCTGAAGCAAATGAATCAGCTAAGCAACAAGTCCATGTACTACATCATGAAGAGATAGTTGTAGCTTGTACTTAGAATGCCAAGCTATGCATTTACAACACAATACAAAGCCATGCAATGTTGTGAAAATGCTAATTGCTAGTCACAATATACATACACATTAACTGTTACACTCCAACATTAAGTTACAGCACAGAAACATTACACAGGCATATTTACCTTTTGCAGATCAATAAAGTTCACGCCACAGGATAACTGGTCGTCAACCAAGGTTACAAACTTATTTTCACACAGGATCGACTGAACAAACTGTGACTTCTCACTCTGCCTGTCTCTGTTAGAATGACTGATTAGAGGCTGATTTAGAACACCTAAACACCTGGCTAAACACCTAAACACCTAGCTGGCTCTGAGAACCCACCTCCCCCTGAGACTGGACTCTTGCATGAACAAAGCAAAAACAAAAGAAAACAAGATTGACACAACTTCTGCTAACAAGATAGGTTGTGTGCTTGCACACCATCTGCTGGGCAATGTTCAATGCAAACAAACTAGGCATTAAAGGCCTAATCATGCACTAATTCAAGGTTTCAACTCAAAGCACTGTGAATTAGTTTCCCATTTTAATACATGGCTTCTTCCATATATTTGACCCTATTTAAACCACATGCATTCAGGGTTTTTTAGGATAATGTTTAAATGTTTTAATCTATTTATTTTGTACAGGAATTTTAGCCAGTAATCTAATTGAATTAGGGATGAATTTTGGACTGGGCTACATTAAGAATAAGTAAGGATTATTGTTTGATTTATTCAAGTGGCTAAAAAGCCACACCTGAACAACAATAAGGCAGGTCAAAGGTGCCAAAAACCAAACACATGCGCGCGCACACACACACACACACACACACACACACACACACACACACACACACACACACACACACACACACACACACACACACACACACACACACACACACACACACACACACACACACACACACACACACACACACAGTAATAAAGTAAAAAATATATATCTTGTGTCGGCACATCTAGTCGGCATTCTATTCTACTACTAATGAGAATGAAGCGTTGTCTTGGTGATTCAGTGTAACTGTCCGTTTGCGGTATACCGTTCTGAGTCTGACTTGTCATCAAATATGACATTTAGCCTATGTTCGCCTTCAGCAGCGTTCTGAAGATGTCAGAGGTGTAGACTTCAATTCAAAACTTTTTTAAGAACTTTAATACACGTTTGTTTTCTTTGTTTTTGTTTTTCTAGATGTGGACACGTTGAAAAGGATGCGTGACACTCCCCTTATCTTCCTGTCAGTCTACTGTGAACTATGGCAAAAAAAAGCCAAAACGTGTTTAGGAAAACAGCGTTTAGAAAATAGTCTTTCTCAAGGTTTAGATACTATTACATGATATTCCTATGGAACCAGACTATTGTGGGTCATAATAGGCCAAAATAGCCGATCTACAGGCTCTGCTACATGGCATACACGGCAATGCATACACACCTAGAAAACAATCCGTATATTTTCCTACAATGTACCTTTTATTTATTTTAATACGGTATTGCAATCCGTGCTATTTCGCCGTATTTGGGTGAGATGGGGTTTGGTTCTCAAGATCAACCTATTTCAAACATATAATGGTATAAGTGGTAAAGTAGTTATTTATTTCCTTGGTGACTGTGTCTATCTACGTATGCATGTCCTCGGATATCCACTCTGTCTCATTACTGAGCCTGAAAGTCTGATTGTTTTGCTGTCTGCGGCTGTCTATTTATTCTCCAATCTCTCAAGACAGATTTTCAATTTGCACTGAAAATCTTACAGCCAGATCGCTGTTTAGTTGGAAAGGGGCTCTCCCACGGGGCAGGCCCTTGAGCAGAAAGCTATAGCAAATTGGCATAAAGGAAATCAGGCCACGCCTGATTTATTGTGTGTTCTTTTGTTCAAATATTATGTGGGTCCACCAAACGATATACGGGGAGAACGGACCGCTGTCAACCGCAGCTCCTTAAGGCCTATTCAAAGTCCAGTTTTCAGTGAAGACGTGACCACCGGAAACTACAACATGACATCATGCCGCGGTGGACACTGCTACACACATCATCTCTCTGGTTTTTACTAACCACTGTCTCGGTGGTCACCTCTTCACCGGAAACTGGACTATGTGAAAAGGCCTTTAGACTTAATTCACCTGAAACTGGACTATACATGAATAGGCCTTTAGACTTAATTCACCTGAAACTGGACTATGTAAATAGGCCTTTAGACTTCATTCACCTAAAACTGGACTATGTGAATAGGCCTTTAGACTTAATTCCAAACAAAGGGAGCTCAGATATTAAACTGGACTATGTGAATAGGCCTTTAGACTTAATTCCAAACAAAGGGAGCTCAGTTATTAAACTGGACTATGTGAATAGGCCTTTAGACTTAATTCCAAACAAAGGGAGCTCAGTTATTGCCCTGCCGGTACAGCACTCAAAAAGGGGCCAGAGAGTGGGTCAGGCGGAGGTCACTGTAGGCGACACTGTGTACAGGTGTAGTATAACACAAGTGGACGCGACCACTTACGTCCTGAAGGGTCACCTAGCAGGTCACGTTAAAAACAAATAAATATAACCAGGTTAGAGGACGAGGCACAGTGCAGATACAGACCAGGACTGACATCTCCCTGGCCACGGGGACAGAGTTTCATGAGGTCAAGGAGGGAGGGAGAGAGAGAGAGAGAGAGAGAGAGAGAGAGAGAGAGAGAGAGGTAGGTGGCTGCCAAGTAGACTACGGAACTCTCACTTTCACATTCTAACGGCAAGAGGTGATATGGACTGATCTACAGTATGATGCATAAACAAACAACAGAGCAAGTCTATTATACGTACTGTAGCTACAGTAGCTACTTGAAATCTCACACCAATTCTTTCAATGAATACAATGAATATCCCCCGGATAGAGACGGCACGAACAGCAGTCAGTCTAACAACATGGATATTTTTGTGCACTGCACGACAACGATCATGCCTTCCGGGACACTAATTAGGCAAGTGATGATTGTGCGCCTAATGAGAAGCGAACCGAAGTTATATAAGATGCATTAAATCATTTGAAAATAGCATGATCTACAAGTGAATCAACTCACTGGCTTCATTCAAATATTTATTTTAAATATCAAGCATAATAATACGTATCAAAACAACTTTCCTCTCAACCAACATTTATTTGAACCACAAAAAAACAACATTAAGTGTTTAAGTGCGTGTGCATGTGTGCTATGGTACAGTATGGCAGTTTTAAGCCCTGTTGTCATAAGATTGACAAACTACAAGTTCACAAGTTGTGACCTGCAAAGTACCGTATTCCAGTCTCAAAACCCTGAGACTAGACACCCAGGCTGCGGGGGAAGAGCTTGAGCAGAAATGCACTGTCAGTGTTGGGGAAATGCATGGTGAGAAATCTGCTTATGCTTCACTGAAGTGTCCAAGGGTGTTTATTATCACATGCAAATTGCAAGGAAGCTCAAAGTACAGGAATTTCACTGTGTGCAATGTCGCTACCAGCAGTATGTGCATGACAGTGCATTCGTGTGTGTGTGTGTGCATGCGTGTGTGCGTGCGTGTGCGCGTGCATTCAAACTCTGCAGCTCAGCTGACTTAATGACATTTGACTTTCAACTCGAGTCATTTTTCACTATATTTAACCTTGATTTCTAACTCCATCTGAGATTATATTAATATCGTTCACGCCTCGATCACCACAATTAAATGACGAAATAATAGCCAGCATTCGGTTGGTTATGCGACAAATTCATTTCGGTGTTCTCAGAGAGAGGCCAGGCCTTGTTCACATTTTTTAAAAGTCTGACAGGCCTGGTGATTATTGTCAAAGAGGAACAGGGGTTGAGCCACCATGAGGCCAATTCATAAGCTTTTCAAAATGTCCCCCTTTGAGGGTTGTGTCACTCACTGACACACAGGCTGATGGATGCTGTCAATGTCGTCCTACAAAGCCAATGACCAGTGACTCAGCCAGAGACTAAATAGTCATGTAGGCCTAGTTTATTTAGTGACATTTCGTCCGTGGTGATACACCAGCTCTCTTCAAGTAGCCCGCTACTATTGGGCATTCATTTTGTTATGGCATACTTGTGACTGACACACAAACTGCTTTCATGGCACAGATAACAGACCATAAGTCAAGCGTGATGCTATGACATTGGTCTCTGTGCAAAGACATTCAATGTGTTTACAAAACAGACTCAAATTAATTGCAATGCATTTAGAAAATATTGCAGAAAAGTCTAAACAGTGAAATAATGACAAGTGCCTTTTCATTACTATGCATGGATCCATTCGATGTTTAAACATTATGAGCAGACACAATGGGCTAAATGCATACAGAAGTCAAACGTGATGCTATGACATTGGTTTCTGTGCAAAGACATTCAATGTGTTTACAAAACAGACTCAAATGAATTGCAATGCATTTAGAAAATATTGCAGAAAAGTGTAAGCAGTGAAAGTGCCTTTTCATTACTATGCATGGATCCATTAGATGCTTATGCTTGTATTGGCGCTGCTCTGCGGCGACATGGGCCTTTGTCTGAGACAAATTTCTTCCTCGGGAGACAAAATAATAAAGAACCTTGAACCTTGAACCTTCCATACTTCCTTCACAGGTGTTACCGATGATACTAATAAAGGCTCTGTTCCATTCCAGTCAAACAAAGAGTCAGGGTGACAGTGCCATTGTGCAGAAAACTAGTATAGACTCCAAGCGGATCCCGGTCAACAAGTATATTATAGGGTTTAAGAGCTTAATTCAGTATTAAACCTATACAGTATAAGGCAATAAATGCTTCACTTTCACTCAACGTCAAATTATTTTATCTCTGGGGGGGAAGAAGTCTCCCTCATACCATGCGACGGCCACATGCGTGAGCCCCAATTTCAGAAGTTGCAGATTGGATTTGACGCCCAAGCATATAATATAGCTCTAACAAAAGCAGCAATAAAGAGGGTGAAACCTATATGAAAAAAATAAAGACGTATGTAGGCCTACGGGGAGGGAGGAAAAAAGAATCCGGTGTGTCAATCACTGGAAGCCATATGGACCATTCCTGCTGCGTTCAGCCCACACAGAACACAATTAGTGCAAGAGAACATCTAATTGCGGTAGTTCATTAAACTCCCACCGCGCGACTGCCATGGAGAACAGAAGCCCAGTCACAGTCAAACATAGGCCATTTGCACTTATCGAAAATGACAGCAGGACCTGTTACGAAAACCCAGACATGCAGCACAGAACAGAACAGAACAGAACAGAACAGAACAGAACAGAACAGAACAGAACAGAACAGAACAGAACAGAACAGAACAGAACAGAAACGAGCACAAAATAAGTCTAAAAGAAGAACCCAGGGGGAGGAGAGATAGCGATTCCATCATGTGACAGACAGGCGCCTACATGTCTGTTTGTAGCTGCAACGTCAAAACCACCAGGAACCATTTGGCATCACTTGTGCCACCGCTCTGTGACCCCTATTTTTGCTATGACAGTAATATGCAATGTGGGTGAGTGAGTGAGTGAGTGAGTGAGTGGGTGGGTGAGTGAGTGAGTGAGTGAGTGAGTGAGTAAGTGACTATAGTGCATGGCCCTCTCCATTGAAACGGGCACAGACTCTCCCAGAGGTCAAGCGCATTGAAACGGGGGATAGACTCCATCTCCCAGAGGTCTAGCGCATTGAAACGGGGGATAGACTCCATCTCCCAGAGGTCTAGCACATTGAAACGGGGGACAGACTCCATCTCCCAGAGGTCTATAGCGCATTGAAACAGGGGATAGACTCCATCTCCCAGAGGTCTATAGCGCATTGAAACAGGGGATAGACTCCATCTCCCAGAGGTCTATGCGCATTGAAACGGGGGATAGACTCCTGCATCATGGCAATAAGCCTCTCTGACTTACTTAAACAACGTTGAGTACTTTTTTCCAGTGCTGACGACGGCTGACGTCAAAGATTTTTCCTAAGCAGCACTTCAAACTGCGAGGATTAGCGTCTCTCAAGGTCCTTGGCATCTCTCCAAGTGGTCCCAGACAGTGTATATATATATAGCTCAACGAGGCCAGTGTGGCACTGTGATTAATTCGTTTCCATTCGCTCCAGGTTTAAGAATGAACCGCCCTCAGGGTTTAAGGAGCCTTCGTGGGATTGAAGTGTCCCATGATGTAATTGAGGATATACGCCAAAAGAGCGGCAGATCCACCTGATCCAGCTGACAACCACATGCACGTATCACACAGAACGTGACCTTTTCTGACCCGGCCACTGCCTATTGACTGAGCCATCTCATCATGCAGTAAAGTGCAATCTTCAAACGTCATGCGCTGCCCTTGCGTTATAGGCCTACATACTTTGTTGACCAGTGTCACAGAGGGGCCCCCCTCCTTTTTAGCTATTGCTACACCAGCCTGAGTGCGTGCCTTGATGCAATCAGCTGCTTCATGCTATGGACACACACACACACACACACACACACACACACACACACACACACAGTACTGTACATACACAGAAAGTCACTAGAAGAGGCTATAGCACCACTTTAAAAAAAAGAAGTAAGAAGTATGCCACTGTCTGGCATGTGATTGTGCATCAAGAGACATTTTCTGTCGCATTACAGGCACTTGAGCGGGAAGGTCAGCAGAGGGAACGCGTGAGGGAGGGCGGGGGGGGGGGGGGGGGGGGGGGGGGGTGACGGTTCATCAATTATAGCGTCACATTAGTATCGACATCAGGAACTCACCGGGGACGGCAAAGCCTTATCTCTGCAAAGCTAGAACGACAGGGCTACGATAGGGAGGGGGGGAGAGGTGCAGGGAGGGAGAGATAATAGAGAGAGAGAGAGAGAGAGAGAGAGAGAGAGAGAGAGAGAGAGAGAGATGAGAGAGAGAGAGAGAGAGAGAGAGAGAGAGGGAGTATATAGGGAGATATGAGATGTAAGAAAATCTGGCTGAGAGAGCTTATCGCTGAGATATGAAATAAGGCAGATGGAGGATGTGAGCCAGGCCGGGTTGGGCACAGACTGGAAAGCCAACGGGACGGACGGCCAGAAACAATAACTCATGGAACACAATACTTTGTACAGTAGCTACTGTAGCCAGCTGGCTGGCCAATAGATCAATATAGATTGTTTATCATCCATCACTGTAGTCACACCGTGGCATTGTCTTAATATTGTGGATCACGGTATACAATATTTGGTCTATGAGTCGCCATGTATACTGCAGTGTGATGAACATCAACACAATGTGATATGATGTGACGTTCCATTACAGAGATTGTGATATTTATCGATACTGAAAGAGCCAGGCCTTTTTCCCCCCCATATTGGCATCGCCCAGTCCTACTACATGCAGCACACTGTAAATATTTAATACCGTTAGAATGCAATGCCAATAGTGGTGCATAGTAGTCCTTAACAATGGATGAACACCGCTTGCCCAAACTATGCCTAAACTAAGAATAAACTATTTGAGCTGACATAGTAAAAAAAACGAAGGCTTTGTGTGTCTGTGTATAACAACTTTTAAATGATTTGATTGGCTGAGCACCGGATGTGATGTATATGATGATGTATGACGATAAGAGTGCCTCACTTCACACAAGTTTTTGAGTGGTGCAACCGCTCCAAGGAACAGCAATGTCCGTCCTAATCTATGTGACTATGTGACTATGTAACTGTTACTATGTTTAGAGTACCAGTAGGGGAAAAAGTGGCGCTGTTGTGCCAGAAACAGAGAGAGAGAGAGAGAGAGAGAGAGGGGGGGGGGGGGGGGGGCAGGGGGAGAGGGGAGAGGAGAGTTGCACCTTCCACTGTTTGCCACTATTATATTTGTTGTACCCTCTCTCACCAATTGAGATGCATGTTAAATGACGGGATTTCCCCACATATAAATAATCGATCATTTCAGTAGACAGAGCTTCAAACTGCATTCTAAATCTAGTCAACCAGGCCTGCATGGGAAGTGCATTCCATAGTTTTGGAGCCAGAAGGGAGAAGAGTTTGGGACGTGTGGAGCATTGTGAATGTGGAAAGTGAGGACGCTGGCGTCGACTGTTCGCCGCTTCACCTCCCAATGTATGAATGACTGAACCATTGTAAAGCTTTGTAGTGCTTTGAGCACTTGGAAAAGCGCTAGAAAAATGCCATTCATTATTATTGTCCCGGCATTTTTAGTGAAGGTATTTTCAGCTTCGCTATAGCGTTGGCTGAATTTCCTTTCACTTGTAAGCCAAGATGACCCAAATCTTAAATTATTAAAGGGGGGAAAGAACACCCCTACAAAAGGCCACTACAAAAGATTAGTAGGACGGTGTACACGGTTTCACTTTTTCAATCTTCTCCGATGTCATACACCAAAGGTTGCTCCATAGTCTTAACCTCACAGTGAACTGGCGCTTAAGAAGTTCAACTTTGCATTTTAAATGGACACTGTATGCCACTGTGATATCGCACATGGAAAAATAATTGGAGCCAAGCGAAAGAGAGCGATAATGACTATACGAGTCACTGACGGGGACAAGTGAGGGGTTTGATCTGTAGGATATTTATTATTTAATAAAAAAAAAAGAAGAAACGGCATAACAAGGCTCTATACGGGAGATGAAAAGGCGGAAAGATATCCAGAGCGAGATTGACAATGTGCCCATGATTGAAGGAGGATAGAGCAAAAGGGAAACAAACAACATCGGGGACGAGAGAATGAAGGAAATAAATTGGGAGGGACAACACAAGAAGCAGTGGGCGCGATCGAGACTACAAATCTCTTAACCCATTCTGGGTGGGAACCCCTTTTGGTGTTTTTTAACTATAAGCATTATGTTATACTTTAGCTATTGAAAAAATAGCAGATCTACAAGCTCATAGCGCGGCACTGAGTGCCGCGCTACGAGCTTGTAGGTCTGCTATTTTTGAAAAATCATGAAAATGTGGCACAAATCTTTGAATATACTATATTCTTTCAGAGTGAACGTTTTTAACTCAAATCTTTGCTTCTGGGGGGGGGGGGGGTCCCTAGAACGAAATATTTTCAGATGGGGTCGGCGGCCGATTACATATATTTTTAGGGGTCCTTGACATGAAACAGTTTGAGAACCACTGACATATTAGAAACATTGTTTTTTCAGAAAACAGTCAGGATTTAGAAGGTATTTGTAGAATCAAGCTCAGGTCTAAATCTCTTAATCTCTCTCTGTTTGGGCTCCGTTTGTTTCGCGCCGG